>NC_142937.1:76469152-76486652 GCF_046866305.1 Octopus bimaculoides | reverse complement strand
TTATCAAACACACACACACACGCACACACACAGAGGCACACACACCCATGTACAAACATACGTACATATATATATATATGTGTATATATATATATGCTTTGTATATATATATATATATATATATATATATATATATATATATATATATATATATATATATATACAGAGAAAGAGATATAGAGAGGGGGAGAGAGACAGAAAGAACGAGAATTGGACAAAGCGAGAGAAAGCTAACTTATCACTGTTTTCATTACTCCTCTGTGGGACTGTGGACCACATTTATTTACACAGTCCTGACTTCAGGTTTTCCAGAATAAATTTTGATAATCCTGGTGCAGAGGATCTTGTTTTTGTTTCTTTTTTCTGCTTGTTGTTTCAACCAATTTGACCCTACAGCCCTTTTTCTATATCACTTTCGCTATTGTTTGCAATTATTCACTTTGTTCCGACATACATGGAGGCCATCGCTTTACTAAGGTATCGTTTGATGATCGCATGTTCATAACGAAAATACCTTTGAGCCCAGTGACAGCTCAACTCGCTGTTGAGCACTGCTTTGATGACATACTCTTGTACACTACATACATATCACGTTTCCTTCCCAGGGCAACAGCAACTCCATCAGCATAGACTCCAGGCACATTTGTGTGTCGCTGGCCATCTACCTAGAGGGTTACTCTCATAAAAAAATGTCTATAAATCATAGCTTATACAACTTTTTAAGACGCCGACGAAACAGTGTGTTAGACAAACTGTATGTAACATAGATTAGTGCTTTTTCTTGATAAACTTGCATTTCGTTGACAGTCCAATGCTGAGTTATAACCACAGTTAACTACCGATCATTATGAGAGCGTCTGCAGACAACTGTATATGGTGAATCTCCACTCCACGCAAGCTACACTCGTCAGAAATTGTGCTTCGCAAATATGTGAACGTTTTCCCTACATTAAAAGCTGATTTGCAATCGGGAACATCGGAGATGCGTGCTTCCAGCATTCCTGGGTTTCATGCTTGTACAACACTTCATCTCTTCGCTCATTTACTGTTAAACCGATAGCTGACGCTGTACATTCGAAATGGTGTTTAATTTTCTGATACATTTTGTGTCTGATACATTTTGTGTCTGAGCCATCAGGGCAGAGACAGCGTAAATAATTTCAGAAATACATATTCCAGGTGTATGGTAAGAAGCTTGCCTCCCAACCTCATGGTTAAGGGTTCAGTCTCAGTGCATGGCACCATGGACAAGTGTAATCTGTTATAGCTTCGGGCCGAACCATGCGTTGTCAGAGAATATGGTAGACGGAGAATGAAAGAAGCTTGCCGTATGTATGTATGTCATTGTTCAGTTTTATTTCAAGCATTGTATGGTTGTATGTATGTGTGTATGTATGTATGTATACATATATATAAGTGTGTGTGTGTGTGTGTGTGTGTGTGTGAGTGTGTGTGTGTGTGCGTAAGGTAATATTTATCTCCCAGTTAAAGTGGATGTGTGAGAACACTGAATTACTGCATCATTTACCATGAGAGATACTCTGGTTCATAAAAGCACTCCTGTTTATAGAGCTGACGGGAGCTAACTGTCTGCTACAGCCACCGTTGTTACGCCCCCATAACTTAGCGGTTCGGTAACAAGAACGCGATAGAATAACTGTCTTAAAAAAATTAACACAAATAAGTACTGGGAGCGACTTGTTAGACCAAACACTCTAAGGTGATCGTGCCCCTGCATGGCAGCAGTTTAAGGATTGAAGCAATTAAAAGGTAAAAGACGTTGCAACAGTTTCTGGTGGGTCTTAATACGGATATTTTCAACCACTCACTATTTACTGTTGTGGGTATACACACACACAATCTCTGCGTTCGCCTGCCATCGTTTGAAGCATAGCAAATTGCATTAAAAGAAGTAAGTCCCGTTTAACTGCACGAGTGAAAGGAAAGGCCACCGTCGTGAAATTTCTTGAAAATGCTGTCAAATTTATGTAGGCATCTTTGTCTTCTGAGCAAGGTCTATAAGCCACCTCATTCCATATTATCGGAAGCCCTTATTAAGTCAATGTACACAATTAAAACTGGGACGTATTGGTTTATAGGCTTTTCTTGGATTAGTCGTTACATAAAAATCATATCGATGGCGCTCCTCGAGACGTGGGCTCCACTTTCATATTGAGTTCAATATGAATCTACAAACTACGTATAAGTGTACGACAAATAATTATCTCAAAACTGCTACAAAAATTGTAGTACAACCAACGGTTCCATTCGGTGAATTTCAGGAAACAGCTAAACTATATCATTCATATTCACTCACGTATTTTCCTCTTCTTTTCTCAAATCTCTTTTCTGTACTTGTCATTTCTCCCCAAGTTTTCTCATGACTTCTCCACCTCTCGCATTCTCTCTCTCTTTCTTTGTCTGTCTGTCTGTCTGTCTGTCTGTCTGTCTGTCTGTCTGTCTATTTATCTATCTATTTATCTATCTATCTATCTATCTATCTATCTATCTATCTATCTATCTATCTATCTATCTATCTGCCTGCCTGTCTGTCTTTCTATCTACCTATCTATTGATCGATCCATCTATCCATTTAGCCGTCAATTTATCTACCTATCTATTTCTGTTTTCCAGTCCCACTATTATTTTTCCTTTTAACTCACTACCTCTCATTTAATTGCTTGCTTTCTGCTTGCCTACCTTTCCCGCGCTCTGTGTTTGAGTCTCAATCTCGCTGTCTCGCTCTTGCTTGCTCTAACTATCAAATAGATCTATTCATATATCTATTTGTCAATCGTTCCTTCGTCTGTCTCTTATACTTACTGCGAATACACCCTACCCTTCATCACTTTCTTCAATCCTTTTGCAAACAATATACTCTAGACTTCCGACTTTAAAATAGATCTGACTCACGACAAGATGGTCGCTTAAAGAAATAAAACAATTTTCAAATTATAGTTTATCATTTCTCATTTACTTACACATAATATTTTCGGTTCTCTTTCTGAAATAAAAGTGCAAACTAAAAGTCCATATAAACACCTAATCCCTCACTATTCATCTCATTATCTCCATGGGTTAAATTCATCCTTAAACCTTTGCCAATAATTTCAAAACACTAACCTCATTTGTATATCCTGTCATAGTCAATTATCTCCGATTCGAATATATGGGAAGACAACGTAATATTATATTTATTCTTGAAAGGTTAAAATATTTCAGATAAACTGTAAAATATGAACGATATTTCTATCTTATTTGTCTATAAAGTTAACATATATATCTATATTTCATTCGTTGTACAAACTTTCCTACTATTTTCTCTTATAGTTTCTATACTTCTCTAGCTTTTATTATTCATTATTTTTGGTCTTGTGTAACAAACTTATATTTATATTTATGGCACGGCAATAACAATGAAAGATTTTCTTTTCTTTTTTTTTCTGATAAGGAGAACAAAGCAAAAAGCAAGATGAAATTTGAACAAGCAAACCAACTTCGTTAATTTACGATACATTTCCGTTCCAATACGCCATGTAAGTAACAAACAGTCTAAAAGTACAATGGTTTTGCAAACTTTTGTTTCCAAATATTCCCTAACGTATCAACAATTGTCAATTTTACATCGTTTAGGTATCCCACGTAATAGATATATATGTACACTCGTACACATACATCTTATAAATACATGCATATATATATATATATATATATATATATATATATATATATATATATATATACACGTATATATATATATATATATATATATATATATATATATATATATATATATATATATACGTATGTACATTATACAGGCATGTTATTTATTGTTTCTTTACCAATTATCCAACATGTTTCAACAATCGTATCCTCAGAGGAAAAGTGTCTTAAACAGTGTTTCTACATTAAATTCTTTTAAGTGTGGATTTTTCAAGTTATTTGATCCCTCTCTCTCCCTCCCCCCTCTCTCTCATTATATATATCTCTCTCTATCTATCTATCTCTATAGATAGATTGGTAGATAGATATTTCATACAGACATAGCATGTTGATACATATCTATATATATACATGTATGTATATGAATATATATGTATATATATATATATAAATATACAGTGTAGATTTAAACACATAAGATATGGCCATAATAAGACATCTAACCCGCTAGAAAGAGTAGTTAAAATCCAAACCACTATTAGGAGTAACTTTGAAAGGGAATGAAGAATAAAAATATTTACCATCTATTTTCTGATCTATGGTTTCAAGCTTTCTTCAGTAAACAAATTATTTGCAAATAATTTTATTTGCTGAAGAAAGCTTGAAACCATGGTCCAGGAAATAATTGCTAAATGTTTTTATTTTTCATTTCCTTTCGAGATTACCCATTAGTGGTTTGGATTTTAACTACTCCTTCCAGCGGGTTAGATGTCTTATTATGGCCATATCTTATGTGTTTAAATGTACACTGTATATTTATATATATATATGCCTATATATTCATATACACTGTATTTATAATGAATAATACAGTTTTTCTACACGCTAGACCCCTGGTGGTAAAAAATTTGTAAATAAATTTTTACTACTCTGAAATTTATATCTATATATATATATACACACCCAGACACAGACACACACTCAGACACACACACACACACACACACACACACACACACATACATACATATATATATATATACATATATATAAACATATATATATATATATATATATATATATATATATATATATATATATATATATATATATATATATATATATATATATATATATACATACATACATATATATATATATATATATATATACATACATACATATAAGCATATATATATATATATATATATATATATATATATATATATATATATATATATATATATATATATGTGCGTGTGTGCTACACAAGCAGAGAGAACCCAGCCGTGGCTGTCAGACAATTTCTGCGACTACATCACCCCTAACACCTTGCCACCTAACTACCCAGACTGCAACCCTCTTGATTATTACGTGTGGGGTGAAATTGAGCCAGAGACCAACAAAACGTCTTGTAAAACTAAATATGAAATGAAGGCAAAGATTATGGCAGCATTCACCAAATTAAAAAAGTAGTCCGTCCAGTAGAGTTGCAGGAAATTCTGAAGTCGTCTGCAGATCCTGGTTGAAACCTATGGCGATTTTATTGGATGCATATAATCTTTAGTGTTTCAAGATATTTTTATGTCATTTCGGTAAATATATCTGTTAAAATAAGAGGTCAGCGTTATCTTCATTCTTGCGTAATTCAGACCAGTATATATAGTATATATACTATTTTTAAAATACTAAACGTCTTTTAAAAGGCCTTCCTGAGAGGAAATACTGCAGATAGAACAGTTTAACAACACACATGCAGTAAGTACGTGATATTGATAATGTTTACATTACCTTGCTTATAAAGCAAAATTTGAATTTTCTTCTATTTGTGTGGCTCTCTTGCACATCAGCAAATAGATTTTACATTATTTGCATATACTTCTACCTGGCTTTTGCAAATATACTTCGGAAGTGGAGCGAGTACATGACACCGAGCAGTAGCAGGAATTGCGAATATCAATATCTATGTTTTCCGTTCACTTTTGGGATATTTACTTTCATCTATGTTTGAAAAACTGTGATTTGTAACACATACATCTTGAAAGAGACTTCCTGTACACGAAATACGGTAGCTACTGGCGTTTAACAACATACACACATATGTATGTATGTATGTATATATGTATGCATATATCACACGTGCTGCTTATATATATGTGTGTGCGTGGGAGTTTATGTATTTTTATTTTTATATAAGGGAAAGCATATTTCGACAGACAATGGTGTATTTCTTCAAACATTCTTTTCTGTTTATTTTAAACTATAAACACAACTATCATCAACGCCTCCTATCTACAGAGATACGGAAAAACCTTCTTTTTTTTTTCATTGAAGATGAGATCTTGTATAGAATAGCATTGACGAGAGTACGTGACAATTAGAGATGGTACCTAATTTTTCATGGGATAAAGGAATGGGATTTCGTCAGAATCAGAGCATATGTGAACATATTTGTTATTTAGTCTGAGAAAGGTCGTTGATCAACAATGAAATGAATATCATTGGTGTGTTTGACTTCTCATCTATAATGAAAAATATCTCAAATTTCTAATAATTAATGGCGATATTCTGGCTGTTAAGTCCATGAGTAAAGTTTGAATGACAAACGCACTTCAGTACATTGTGGAAGATATTGAAAGCAAAACTACTATTTCTTGTCAAATTGATTATACGTTAACATTTTCGCAGGATCAGTAGTACTTGCAGCAACATTTTGGATCTCATACTCGACACTTAAAAAGATCTGCAAATTATGGATAAAGACTAACAATACATTAAATAACACGTACATACCAATAGAGAAACTGAGCCAGATTTATGTTAAACGTAGAGTTGAAAATAGATGGCTAGTGTCAATATAAATGGCGTCTGGATGTCTCGTCATACAACAATTAGGACATTTAGTAATGTATTAAATGAGAAATGAGTTTATCATATATATATATATATATATATATATATATATATATATATATATATATATATATATATATATATATATATATATATATATATATATATATATACATATATATATATATTCACCGTTTGAAAATCATAATATCTTGAAATTAATGAAGAATGCCTCAATAGATATTCTGAATCGGCATTTGTCTCATTTGCCCTAAGGCATCTGATATAAAGATGGAGGGAAAATATTAGTCGTATTAGATAAAGGCAATGATGCGGATAAAAAAATTAGATGTATTACATATAACAGTTTGGCTATGTTCTGTTGTGTCTGGGGAGAGTCATTTTCTTATTGTGCCTTAAAATTTAACACACTCACCGGTAAAATTTCCACTTATTTTTCTTTTTATTTTCCTAAAATTTTCGTTGCGTCTTGTAAAACAAAATATATATATGTGTATACATGCATAACGAGAGAAAGTAAAATGTGAAGAATTTCTGACGATAAATATCTAAGTATATAGATATCAACATTAATAGATCCATCTTACAAGGAGTATGCTGTGTGGAAGTAGAATACCCCTATTGGTTGGCTCCTAATGGACTGTGCCGCAATATAAATGGACATACGCAGAGAGTGTAAGGGAGCCGTGAACTGTGTAAAGCCGAGAGTTGCTTATTGTCGAGGGTTATTACTAGTATCTTGAGTAGAACGATTTGCGAGAACATTATTATTATTCCGTTATATCTTACGTCGAACGTGCGATACAACAGAGCACAAACGACAGAGAAAAATAAGGTGGAGGAAGAACGGTGTTATAAGTCCAACAGCTCTTTCTGGGGAGTCATATATCCATCGTAATGTTGGTAGATGTAGTTCATCACAAAATGTGGCCGTAATAGTAGCAATCAACATTGGATGAGACGAGCCTCCGTCATCAGGGTAGAAAAGATCTTACATTTCAGATTTTAAAGTAGAAAAGTTCAAAAGATGGAATGATTAAAGGTTGAGAGCTAGCCGTGTTAAACTGTCAGGAAGACGAACCTGTTCTAGGTACCTCACACTCTACATAGATGAATATTCCTTAAGAAACCCGACTAAATACTTAAATAATAAACGGAGTAAGAATGTCTCCTAACCACCAGTGTGATAGAAAAATCGAGGGTGCCCTACTAATATGTGAAAGCTGTCATTCACTCTATTAGCACGAACGATAATTCAGCGCCTGACAATTCAGCGCCTGACAATTCAGCGCCGACTGTTCAGCGCTAGATAATTCGGCGCATAGACAATTCAGCGCATGTAATATATGTAACTTATTATTATATTATATTGGTGTTGTTTGTATATCTAAAACAAATGGACATCCAACCTACAAACACATCAGTCATAGAATAGATTAACTATATATAAACAAAAAGCATGCATATACGTAACGTTTTTAAACAAATGATTGAAGATTTTTCCTCTCTTTCTCATCCCCAAAATAACCTTTACCTAAGTTCAAAGAGATGCCCTACGCTGCATTTTCTGTGCGCTGAATCCTCTATGCCATGAATTATCTAGCGCTGAATTGTCGGCGCTGTATTGTTGCGTCACGGCACAAAACATATCCTCGCTTGAAATTCGGCATCGTTGCCAAAATTATTGAAAATGCTGTTGGTAGGAAGAGGCCAGGCTTTTAAAACTAACTTATTTAAGAATCCGTGAGAGAGTTTTAGTGAAGAGTTTGGGCATTTTTGTGTGTATGTTGTGTGTGTATCTGTATGTGTGCGTGTCGTATGTATATGTGTTCGTGTGTGCATATGTGTATGCATGTATATATAAATGCAGGAGTGTACGTGTGTGTGTAGGGGGGGGGCGTGTATGTGTGAATGGGTGAAGAGATGGAATGTGTAGAGAGAGGGGTGATGATTAATCTTAGGAATGGTTTAACCACCTTGCTGAAACCACAGTAGTAATTCTAGCTAACAAACAGACTACTCTTAAACGTGACCACCACACCGCTTTACCCAATTCCTACCTCATTAAACATACGCGCGCTAGCGCACGCGTGCGCACAAGACATACGCGCGCGCACACACACACATCTGTCTAGTAGAGCAAAACAGCTCACCTACTAGAGTAAAAATACAGCTCTTTTTGCATGAAAAAAAGAAAGGGATATTGCAAGTGAGAGGTGTTAAGAGTCTCAATCATTTCTCGTTAATTCATTCATCTTATTAATTGAATCAGTCCACGCCGACGCATTACTCGTTTAATCTGGTTACTCTTAAATCAATATCTTTTTTCAAATCCATCCGGCTATCTATCAATCCATTCACACATTCACTAATGTGATCTGTGCCATTCAAGCATGGATTATGTCAAAGTCCCATCAAACGAGTAATCCATCAAACTATTCATTCTAGCAATCTCATCGTGTTACTCGTTAATCTCTAATAAATAATGAACACTGCTTCTTTATAACTCGACTGTTATAGAATGTTTGTATTGGGAATCTCATGCAAACGTTGGCGTTCCTACTTTCACTTTCACTTTGTCTGTCTGTCTGTCTCTCTCCTTCTCTCTCTGTCTCTCTCTCACAAATACAAATATATGCGTATGAATTTAACTTCTATTATTGTATTGCTTGTACATTTAAAAGTATCATCACTATAACATAAAGCAATGTGCG
Organism: Octopus bimaculoides; assembly: GCF_046866305.1. Classification (NCBI taxonomy): domain Eukaryota; kingdom Metazoa; phylum Mollusca; class Cephalopoda; order Octopoda; family Octopodidae; genus Octopus; species Octopus bimaculoides. Next base: position 76,477,398 of record NC_142937.1, on the reverse strand, counting down.
CTGTATTTGTATGATACACTGTGGTAGGGTGCTGGCTTGGGAAAAACTGAAAGAAAGACAAGAGTGCAGACGCAACGACACAGGTGAGCGCGAACTCATATTGTATGAGACTTCTTTGATTAGTTTTGTTTTACTATTTTATTCTTATTTTTACTTTAGAGAAGTTCATCTGAGAGCGTGCGAATAGGAAAGTTTGGAATCGATGTGTGTACGTGGTGTGTGTGCGCGTGTGTATATCTATCTATCTATCTATCTATCTATCTATCTATCTATCTATCTATATATATCCATCCATCTATCTATCTTTCTCTCTTTGTGTGTGTGTGTGTATATATACATACATATTTTAGTGTGTGTCTCTCTCCAACTCTGGATATATATATATATATATATATATATATATATATATATATATATGCGAGTAAAAATAAATACAAAAAAGGTGGGGCTTTTTGTATGATTGTGTATAGAGAAATATATTATTTTGCTTAAAAGAGTTCCAACACTGTCTATTTTTTATGTTTTATTTATATTCCTGCAAAACTAATGTGGGGTATAGAATATGGAATATACAATATATAATATGATATGCAATATACAATATAAAATAAAATAAAATAAAAATGGATGGCACCATGAAAGAAAGTATTGAATGTAGATGAAATATTGAGTGTTCAATATAAAGGATCAAATATATAAATATATAAATATAAATATATATATATATATAAAGGTGACTCGAGTTTCAGGGCTATTTCCCTTCGTCATGGCCGGTATGACAGACTTTAACATATATATATATATATATATATATATATATATATATATATATATATATATATATATATATATATATATATATATATGATAATGTAGGTCTGGATACGCAGAGGTATGTTAGATGAACACTAGGACGCTAACCACAAAGGGTTGAGTTACTGCAGGGTAGGATTGGCAAATTAGTGCAGGCAGAGCTTACCTAACGTCGATATCTTTAAACTCATAATTGAGGTGTAAGGCTTTATTCTCATCTTTTTATCTCTTCTTATTTCAGTCAATGTGGTGCCGCCAAGCTGGGAGCACCGCTTTGAAAGGTTTAGTTAAAGAAATCGGCCCCGGTACTTATTGTTCTAAGGCCTGGTAATTATTCTATTGGTTCTTTTTGTCGAAACGCTAGATAACAAGTATGCAAACAAATCAACTCTATTTATCAAACTGTGGTGGTGGACAAGACATGCGTACATAGGTATCTATCTATCTATCTATATATCTCTCTATCTATCTCTCTATCTATCTACCCCTCTCTCTCTCTCTTTACACACACACACACACATATATATATATATATACATATATATATATATATATATATATATATATATATATATATATATATATATATATATATATATATATATATATATATGTTTAGTTTAGTTGAAATATGATTCTCACATATTTCAATTGCTAAAGGCAAATACACTGCAGTTTCCGTGGAGAAAAAAATCTGTCTTATGGTAGAAAGGTGGGAAAACACCCCTTTCATTGAGTGTCGCCCTCTCTCGGGAATCTGAGACATCGATGTTTCGAGTTTATCGACTCTTGTCGATCAGATGTATCTGAGAGGGGAAACCATGGACGAACTGACCTAAATTGTGATAATACGTAAGCACTGCTTAGCGCATTTACTCAGATATACATATAATGTATTCAAATAATTTTTTGCCGATTTTCATTAATCTCATTTCCTGCGACTTTAGTTAATGATTAAAAAGTACCTGTATAGGAGAAATAATTTGTATTGTCAGGTGTGTCACTGAATCATCCAACTTTTATTTTATAGTTCATACTAACTGTACCACTTTTGTTTTATTGCTGTTGTAAAATTCAAAATAAGGAACCCGCACATGTCGATTCGTTATCTCTAGTTTCGTTTTGGTCTGTATATAATTTCATGATTTGAATGTCCTAATCATTCCATTTGTTTAGGAATATTGCCAAAATTGTAAGTCAACAACTGGTCAATAAAATTTAGGCAAACTTTACTCAAGTTCTTCTTTTTCAGGATAGTAGAGTTTAACTTGAACGAGTTTTGTCTATTACTTCCCGCAACTTGAGGCTTACCTCTTTGGTTTGTAAGACGCAATACGCTAGCCTACTATTGGTGTCTGAGTGACCCAGCAATGACCGGTAAAATTCGAAGTTGATAGATTTGGAAAACAAAAGTGCGAATATAAAATAACCGCGTAATAAATATATGCAGATTATTTTAATTATACAGGATTGATATGTGTAAATAGCTACTGAGCATTACAAGGATATTAAGTAGGCAAATAACGCTTCTTATATATGGGGACATATAAATGAATAAAACTTATGATGTGTGGTGAGATTCACCGGTAAGAGATTATCTAGCTTATCGTAGAAGTAAGGTACTCATATAGTCCTCATATGCTAAGGATTTGAATGCAATTTAGTTATTCCCACCTCTGATTCAGAATCAACTGCAATAAGTCTTAAGAAATAAAATTCAAATAACTCAAAACTTTATACATAATTCTATAGAGAATTTTAAAGAAATTCAATCTGTTTATTACTACCTACAAGTCGATTTGTAGTACGAATCCTGAAGTAGTAGTACATAAGCGTGTGATTTTCTTTTATTTTCCCTTTTTAACTAAATATATTTTGGTTAAGGATTAATGCATACAGAAATGATGATCAAATGTAAGAGCAGAGGAAGCTGCTATCGAAAGGTGTGGTTCTAAGCACGATATCCCTAGAAAAACTTATATGCAACGGAGAGGAATTTATTGACATCTTTAGTACGATGAAGCCCTTTAAAATAGTTCAACTCTTTTGTTAAACAGCAATTGTTCTGAATCGATGAACCGTAGATATTTAATGACAACATAAAGGAATAATGTCAGCATCAAAATAAATGTTTCACTCCAATTGACAGTTATTTCTTCATCCAGATTAAGGCGCCATAATAAATACAAACAAATATTAATTTCACGCAGAAACATAACATACAGATTCTGAACAAGTAGCGTTTAATATCAACTATATATAGTTTCTCATGTCTGCTCTTAATGAGCTGTATCTATCAAGGGTTTATTAGCTATATTACTTTCATGGGAGACATGAATCGAGGGTATATCAGTGACGCGTTTCCCAGGGAAGTTAGTAATGAGAGTGAAATAAAATGGCTAATCACTAGAGCCATTCCTTTTTTCTTTTTTTTATTGTATATTTCCTTGAGAGCTTTCTTTTCTCTTTGTTCCCACAGCAGGATAGACTTGAAAATAAATATATGAAACCCGCGACATTTTACTGGAATGTACCGACAACAAAACAAACCGAATCTTGCGTTAAATGGAACCAATCAATATAATTCTGTATTTACTTCATCAATCCGAGAGAGATGAAAAGTAAAGTCGATTATCGTGAGGGTTGAACCAAGCAGAGAATCTTAATTACAGTCAAGCATCAAACCGTAGGCACACACCTTAAAACAAACAATCTCAGACTAACCCACCACCATTATCATGCCTGATGGTCAGTTATCACGGTTATTTGCAAGCAAATCTTCAACGTACGGAGAAAATCAATGAGTCAGAGTTTCATCTCTGAATATTCCTGGGAAGAGATGAAGTTAGAACTACGATCTCTGTACTCTTGCACACACACACACACACACACACACACACACACACACACACACACACACACACACACACACACACACACACACACACACAATCGCCAATGAAATTTTTCGATGAAGTAATTCTTGATGTTATTGCTGTTTAGCTATGTCATCTTTGAATGAACAGACCAATAAAGATAGGCATTCCATCCTTGGATATCCTACCTTTGTTTCAGACAAAGAATATTGAGGTAACCATTATTGTATTCGTCTGAACGCTTAAAAGATGGCAGAGTGTGAGTTGAGAGTGATTCAGCTACTGTTTCTAGAAGGTCGAGGGATTCTTTAATATCCCGTGTTAAGTTTGTACTAATTATCCTTTGTCAGAAGAGGAACAAAATCTTCCACAAGATTCTCAGGGCTTTCGAAATTGACAGAAAAAAAACTAAATTCAGGCCCCAGACATTATCAAAATATTTGTAACAAAATATGGGGCGACATTTCAGCTTCACTGACCAAGAGCAGAAACAGTTCTCTTAAAAACCTTCCATACCAAATTTCTTTCTCAAAACTGAAGCCAACCCGGGTATGTAGAAGACTCTTGATCTATTTTTCTTGAAATGGAATTGAACCAAAATACGTCATTGTTAAGTGGGCGTCTGAACTCCAAAGCCATTACTGCCTCCATAAAACAATTGAAGAGAGAGAAGAGTTTATGACAGCTCACAAAGAATGGCTCTTTGGTTAGTTGCTCAATGCAAACGAGATTAAGTAAAACTGTCTGTAGCTCTTATTGACAGCTGAAAACTCACATCGATCTAGATATTTGAAGCTGGGCATGGCACGTGTCAGTCTCACAAGTATGTGATTGCCTGTTAATATTTACTAAAATAAAACTGGAAAGTGTGTAAGAGTCCATAAGGTCAAAGTACTTCCTCTACTTATCATCTTGATTTGGTGAGCTCAGTAGAAACCGCCATCTGAAATCCTTACACCACAGCTCACAATTCTATACAGCCAAGTCATGGTCTCTCATTTCAAATTCCAAGTCTTTTGTTAAGTCATCTGGATAGGAAGCTTATGACGCTTCCCATCGGCCCCCTGAGGTCTCCGAAGGACAAATGATGACACGTGCTCATTTCTTTCTTTAAAGCGCTGCGCGAAAAATTACTGTTTGTGAGATGAGTGGGGAGGTCCCATTAATTGTAATTTCCTCATGAGATTTTGTAATTTAAAAATAAATCTTGTGATGTTAAAATATTTTTAGAGACTCAAATATCTAGGTGTTTTCTGAACATCTCAAACTCCCGAAACATAAACAAATATCGAGGTGGTTATCATCAACGGCAGGAATAATGTAAAATCGACGAAGGTTTCTTTACGCGTAGTATCAAGTTTCCGTTCTCCACCTTCAGCCATGTCGGAATGTGCTAGTGACACAGTCCTAAATATGAATGCAGCCCTGCACTATATAGCATACTAAAATTATGTCATAATTGTGTTAGTGACGTAGATGGCTCTGAAAATATCTGCAAGGATAACATATTAAACTATTTACGTTTCACTGAATATCTCAGGTGAAGCATTTAACTTAGGGTCAGGTAAGCTTTAATCTCGCGATACAGGAGTCATAAATCATCCGATGACAAAAGTTTTGGTGCTAAGAGGATTTTTCTTATGGATAACTGGTTTTAATCTTGAGTAGTTCTAAATTTAAGAATTGATACTGTCGGGATACACACTTTTGTTTCCGAGCTCTATGTATTATTTAAATAAATCCTACATTTGAAACACAGAATAGAACAGTGTTAACGAATTGATCAAACGCGCTATTTACACTTTTGATTTATGTAAAGATAAATGCTTTAAAATCTCATTACATTTTGAATGATAACCAAATGATTAAAAAAATTAGTTTCTTTCGCCATATCTCTTTTCACTGAATGGATTGGCGATAAAATGCGCTCGGTGCCAAAACAGCCGTGGGAAATGGCTGGTGACGGTGACCGGTCATTCAATATTGCAGTGTATCCGCATAAAACTTCTCGAAATCTGACAGAAGAAGTTACCAGAGAATCATCAGTATCTTATCTAGGGTTAAGGAGAAATTTCTTTAATTCGAGTAACTTAACTGCAAAAGCGTTTTTTGACTGAATTGAAGAAATTTATGAATCATGAAAAACAAAGAAAAACCAACAGCAGACATATTCTAGATCGTATTGTGACAGCACGTGTAAAGCATTCGTATTCTTGGCAAACTAACGGTTTTGGCGAAAGCAGTTTTCTATTGACAAAGAAACTTCTAATTTACTAAAAGTAAATATAGTTTCAAGTTATTAAAAAAATTTTTTATCCCTCATGAGTAGCATCGGGCCTGTCTCCGCAAGTGATGCTGTGAATCGATGTTTTGGTATCATATCTAACATTCATTGCTGTACATATAGTGCTGATATTCACTACACAGGGTGCCGGGTATTGAAATTAAACCTTAGGCGTCTTTGCATAGACCCAACGGAAGCTTTAACGATTTCTGTTGATCAATTGGCCAGCCATTATAGAGATACTACACTAAAACATGGGAGTGGGTGCTGAAAAGTTCCTGGCTTTTGGTAAAAGAAAATGCAGGAGGATCAGTTAATAATGATTTTATTCATCGTATTCCCCTCTCAGATTTCGTATTCCCCTCATCGTATTTCCCTCTCACACTTATTGAAGCAGTTCTTCAGTTTTTCTAAGTCTTGTAAAAGAATTGGGAAAGTTGGGCCTCCAACCAGGCCTTTCCCGACACCCTTAAACCCAGGAACCTTTAGCACTCCCTCCTAGTCAGAAAAATACCTGGTCCAGAAGACTGATCTCTATCGTAGTTTACAGACAAACAAAAAGGGAACAGAAAAGTCTTATGTGAGATAACAAGGAATCCTCTAGGAAAGTGCTTATTCTTCTCGAAAAAGCAGTCAATATTCTTTTAATCATACACTTGCCACTTTACTAAAGATATGAACAGATTATATAATTTTCTACTAGATACATTCACTATAAAGAAGAAAAAAGAAAGATAAAAACATATTCATGGAGAGTAACCTGAAGCTAAACAACAACAATACTAACAACACTAAGCGATACTGTCTCCTGATGTGGTTATGTCAGACAAATATTAGGTATGATAACCTACAAGCAGAAATAACTTTGCTGTTTATAGAAAAACAAACAACAGAAGCTAGTAAACAAATCTCTGTCGGGTAACCAGCATGACGCATTTTCATGTATTTATTTACCTTCGTATTCATTAAAATATTTATGGATTTCTGTATTGTTGATTACTTATCTAGTTATTTAAATATTTATGTATTTATTTTCAAAATAAAGTGAAAGAATTATTTGTATAAATGTCGACTAATTTTTCATTTCTTTTAGACAAGGAAGGAAATAACTTGATGTTCAAACACATGAAATTTTAATAAGCATTTAACTGTGCAATTGTATTTTTATACGAATGTATAAATAAATAAATATAGGTATATTGGTATGTATGAATGAACATTCATACTATTGTATATATATAGATACATTTGAGTGTGTGTATATATGAACAAACATTCATACATACACACACACACACACACGCAGATGTATCCATATATATATATATACAATTATATCTATCTATCTATCTAACTGTCACTCTCTCTCTTTCTCTCTTTGTATATATATATATATATATATACACATATGCACACGGGCATAAATATGTAAACACCTGTCTTTATATTTATATGCTTACGTGTGTGAGTGAGATGGAGTGTGTTGACAAACCTCAGGTGAATGTGACAGAAAAAAATATACAAGTTAAAATCGTATGCATACATATATAAACGCACACATACGTAAGCATATTATCCTATCATTATTATTTTTTTTCATGTATTCTTCTTTCAATGAACGAGCTGGTTTCTTACAAAACTATAAAACTCCATCCGCGGAAGTGAGATAACGGTGAAGAGTTACATGTTCGACATTAGAAAGCTTTACATATTTCCGTTTTACCGTTAGTAAACGAAATTTACGAAAATGCGTTTGCTGATACCTAGTGTGCTTACAAAAAAAAAAAAAAAGAAAAGAAAAGAAAAAGAACTTGTTTTTTCGACAATGTCATTTAAACAGTTACTAATATAAGACAAATGACCACCACTTTTAGGTACACTTGTGAATATATAATCTGAATAGTTAAACTGTATGTTGTCAAAGTAGTAGTCCATAAATATTCTCTATTACACTGATTTTCGGAGAAATGTGTAGGGCAGCTGTGCACTTTTTAGTCCTTGATTGATGTATTTATATCTGCTGCTGTTATTTAGAAGGTGCTGTGTCTGGGAAATGATCCTATACTCAAAATGTATTTAAACGGTAGTTAAGCACCTTATCCACTCCTTTCCTTAGTGAGACAGCCTGACAAATACTGCCTTTTCTACGATAGATTCTACTTGAAGTGACGATCTTGCAATTTTACGTATTTTCATATATACGGACCAGCCATGTAACCCATATATTGGTACCGATATTGGTACCAATTCTGGTACTTTAAATGCATAGGGAT
>NC_142937.1:76454152-76464152 GCF_046866305.1 Octopus bimaculoides | reverse complement strand
TAATCGTTATATACATACTTTCCAAAGTCACCCAAATTTTTCGCTCGGAATTCTGCTTCAACATGTCAGGCAAGAAAAAAATTACAACACTTCGAGAAAATTCCTTATTCCTACATCACTGACCGCTACAAATCACGGAACAGTAATTTCTCAGCTGGTATAGTTTCGGCAATACAATGATTAGTTTATTTTTAAAATTTTAAATAATTTCACATCAACAATGAAAATATGGTAAGAAGTATAGATAAAACAGTTTTTTCTATACTTCCCAATCAAAGCGTTAAAAATGTATTCTGCTTTAGTTGTTGGTCTGAGAACGAATAAAAAATACAGAAAACCGTTGTCCAAGTTGATTAAAAGAATTGCAAGCGCTCACACTCGTATATAATATATTTGTCAACGTGAGAGCAAGATGCATAAGGTATAGTCATCAATAGAAGCATTAGCATGTGGTAAAGAAGTTCTTTTCGTATAGGGTTCAACCCCAGTACGTGATACCCTTTAGTAAGGGTCTTCTATCGCCTCTAGCCTTGAATAAACTCAAATACCGTGAGCGAAATCACGTAGGTGCAAAATGTGCTGATGCCATTCTGATTGACTATATTTGTTCTTGAATGGTAGATTTAATTTCTCACTTTGTTTAACACCACCACCTGTTCAACATGTGGCTTTTATGGGCCCTATCATTAGCAAAAGTTTCGGCCACGAGGTTCCATCTGAACTAAAGAAACCTAATGAGTCTTGACTGTTTCCTCTCTCTTTTTTATTCATTACAGAAGGTCATAAATACTGTTCGCGAAAGCTGCCCATCTTCCAGTGGTAAAATTATGACAAAGAATATAAGGAAACTGTTAAGTTATAAAACACTGAACAAATTGAAAGTGGTTTTAATATTATTTCTAATTAGAGCGGCGAGCTGGCAGAAACGTCAGCACACTGGGCGAAATGCTTAGGCGTATTTCGTCTGTCTTTACGTTCTGAGTTCAAATTCCGCCAAGGTCGACTTTGCCTTTCATCATTTCGGGACCGATAAATTAAGTACCAGTTACGTATTGGGGTCGATCTAAGAATCTGGCCCCTCCCCAAAATTTTCGGGCCTTGTGCCTAGAGTAGAAAAGAATATTATTTATAATTAGGGTAGTGAGCTGGCTGAAACGTTGCCGCACCGGACAAAAATCGTAGCGGCATTTCTTCTTATTTTACGTTGCAAGTTTAAATGCTACCGGGGTCAGCGTTGCTTTTCGTATTTTCGGGGTCGATAAATAAGTACCAGTTGAATACTGGAATCGATATAATCAACTGAACCCTGCCCCTGAAATTGCTGACCTTGTACAAGAATTTAAAATCAATATTACTCGTAACTAGGGTGGTGAGCAACTAGAATCGTTACCACACCGGAGAAAATGCTTGGCGGCATTAATTCCGGCGAGCTGGCAGAAACGTCAGCACGCCGGGCGAAATGCTTATCGGTATATCGTCTGCCGCTACGTTCTGAGTTCAAATTCCACCGAGGTCGACTTTGCCTTTCATCCTTTCGGGGTCGATTAAATAAGTACCAGTTACGCACTGGGGTCGATATAATCGACTTAATCTGTTTGTCTGTCCTTGTTTGTCCCCTCTTTGTATAACCCCTTGTGGGCAGTAAAGAAATAGGTATTTCGTCTGCCGTTAAGTTCTGAGTTCAAATTCCGCCGAGGTCGACTTTGCCTTTCATCCTTTCGGGGTCGATAAATTAAATACCAGTTACGCACTTGTGGGCAATAACGAAATAGGCATTAATTCCGACTTTACGTTCTGAGTTCAAATTTTGCTGAGGCTAACTCCACGTTTCATCCTTTGGGTGAGGGTCGATAAATTAAGTACCATTTAAAGCTGACGTCGATCAAATCGACCTACCACCTACCACCGCGAAATTGGTGGCCTTGTGCCAGAATTTGGAAATCAATATTTGCTTGTAACTAAGCACTCAGATTAAGAATTATGAAAACAAGAAAATAAATGTTTATTCAGTATTTCGAGAATATGTGTGATTCTATGGCGCTAATGCTTTCCCCTCAAGATATGAAAGACATAGAGTATGTGTAATAAACGTGAAAAGGAAACAAAAAAAAAATCAGGTCATGCATATACATCTTGGAGAGCATTTCCTGGTTCTCTACTCATCTGAAATCAATATTTTCAAAAATAGAAAAGAGAAGTGACATTCTTAATAATAATAATAATAATAATAATAACAACAACAACAACAACAATAATAATAATAATAATAGTAATAATAACAACAACAATAATAATGATAATGTTAATGAGTAAGCTGTTTCTTTCATTCGAAAGATTACTGATGCAGCGAAATGTAATTTCATGAACGCAGTGCAAAGTAAATGCACTTACTGGCACCTATATTAACATCCTGTGTTTCACTGAAAATACACATAGGAGGATAAGTATATACGCTATATGTACACACACACGCACATACACACACACAAGCAATGTCCCACACAAACAAATATCTATCTATCTATATATACATACATTCATGTATGTATGTATGTATGTATGTATGTATGTATAAATGTCTATATATTCATTTATATATGTGCATACATACATATGTATGTATGCATGTATGTATGCATACATGCATGCATGTATGTGTGTGTGTGTATATACTCATATATACATAAAGACATACACACACATATATGTAAGTACATTGGTTTGTTGATAAAAATAATTATTTCATCAGACCTAAAGGTTTCGTGCATCTAATTTTTAGGGTCATCATTACTCATCAGTGAGAACTATATACATACATACACACATACATGCATATACATGTATGTATATGTGCATGTATGTATTATGTATGTATGTGCTTATGTATGAACGTAAGTACGTACTATATTGTATGTAAGTATGTATTTAAGTATGTATGGATATATTCATTTATATATATATAAATGTGATTAGATATACATGAATGTGTATGCAAATGTTGCATATATTATTCTACGTCTTTGCATACACACACACACACACACACACATACACACACACATACACACAAGTACTTATAGTAAAGTGTAAAGTGTAAATAAGGTGATGGTTTTGCAAAAAACGCAATAAACAAAGAATGTGTCCTTCATTATCGGAACAGGGTAAAGAGTGCATGCAAATTTCTCACGCAAGCTTCTTCTTTTCTTATATTGGATTCTTTAGGAGGTTTTTAAAAACATAGCAACAAAAACAAAAGATAATAAACAATCGAAACGATACAAAACAAAAGATACACACCCTGCCGTTTACTCATTTAGCCGCTGCCAAACACCCACTCTCAGAACCGCACGCTTTCTCTCCAACGTCAGCTTTCCCCAATATCTCTGCTTCTCTCTGTTGTACATATGCTTAGAATATACACACATATGTATATAATCATATATGCTTTTTAGTGTATATACGTATATGTATATATATATATGTGTACATATATTGCATTTTATTATTATACATGTATATAATGATTATATAGAAAAAGAAGATGTACGCATACGTACATACATACATATATATATATTTGTGTATGTATATGCATACATCCGAATATATAGGTGTGCATGTCTAAATGTATATATGAATGCACTTCTATATGTATGTACATACACACACACATATATTGATACATATACGTATATCTTTTCTCAAACACTCCTATACACACACCCTTACACACGCATACAGAAACAAAATCAATACATTATACGAACATATAATCCTCCGTACAGATACACACGCATACACACATACAAGAAACAAAACGATTATTTAGCTGCAATAAGGCTTTAAGAATAAAATGCGTTTCGGTGTTAAATTGCAAAAATGGTGGTTGTGGTGATACTATTGGAAGTGGTATTGATTTTGTTAAGAGGCGATGTATTCTAGCGTTTTATTCATCAGACACCTAAGTCGATAAAACACCGTTAGATTGATTAACTACGTCTGATGGTTTAGAACACCGTCACTCTTTTGTTACGCTTTGTTTGTGTATGTTGCCGTATATTGTTTTTATTAGCGTGTTTCCTTATTTTCTTTTGTTTATAAAAGTTTTATTGATTTATACATATATATATATGCATATATACATATATATATATATATGCATATATATGTATATATATATATATACATATATAAGCGTATATATATATATATATATATATATATATATATATATATATATATATATATATATATATATATATATGCATATATTTATGTCTACGTATGTATGTCTAGAAACACACAAACACAGGCACACACATAAACACTTTGTTTTCTCTATTTATCTTTGCTGGTCTTGTTTTCATTTACGTTGTTGTCATTATCAGAAGCTTTGTCGATGCTGTTGCTGCTGCTGTTGTTGTTGTTGTTGTTGTTGTTGTTGTTGTTGTTGTTGTTCTTATTTTTCTTATTTTTATTCATGTATATGTTTATTGTATTACATTTGTTTCCTTTGTATTTGTTTACCTTCATTTTATTTACTTAGCTTTGATTATCATTACATCTATTATTATTGCCATTATTATTGTTATTATTATTATTATTATTATTATTATTATTATTATTAGTAGTAGTAGTAGTAGTAGTATTGTGTTTTTAAAACAAACAACCCCGTAAAAGTTGCACTAATTTAAAAGTCTATGTTTCGACCAGATCTTCTTCTCTTCGTATATATTTAAAAATTTAATAGGATGAATGTATAATACGACACATACCTAGAATTGATGTAAGTCGTCTCGAGACAAAACAAAACTATACACATACATATGCATACATATCTATATGATACGCGCATACACACACACACACACACACACACACACACACACACACACACACACACACACACACACACACACACACACACACACACACACATATATATATATATATATATATATATATATATACATGACAAAGTAGCAAACAACAAAATATCGAAAACAAACAGGAATTAAAAGAAAGTAAAAATATAGCAGAAAAATAAATTAAAATAAAATAAATATATTCTGAAATGAAAGAGAACAATAACGAACAAATAACAAAGAAAAAAACATGAACGTGGTAGAGGCAGAATGATGATGTCTTTCATAGATAAAGTATCAATTTTTGTAGTTCAGAATGTTGCATTTACTTGGTTTATCACTGGTACTTTAAAATGTCGGTTGCAAGGAAAGAAGAGATAAAGGTGGCGATCGTTTATGCATGCAATTAGGTCAAGTCCACCGCAAACGCGTATTTGGGAGGGGGACATATTGATGATTGTGTTTGCTAGTCATTAAGTAAACCTATGGAGTAGTCTAGCTCAAACTATACACTACTAATTGTATGCAGGTGTGCCATGAATTTTGATAGATATAAAATTAACCATTTTAATTGCATATATATATATATATATGTGTGTGTGTGTGTGTGTGTGTGTGTGTGTATGTGTGTGTGCGTGCGTGTGTGTGTGTGTGTGTGTGTTTATATATATATATATATATATATATATATATATATATATATATATATATATATATAGATAGATAGATACATACATACATATATATATGTATGTATATGTATACCGTTTATGAATTTGTTTGGCAAGATTCCTGATATAAAATCGTGTGCTGAAGCAGAAATTATACTTAGGGAAAGTTTTTTTTTTCTTGCCCCAAAAAAACAAAAGAAACAGACACTTGCATTATATATTGGTTTTTCAGTCGCGTATATTGTTCTTATTTCATCTTATGTACATTTTCTGGAAATCATTCGACAATGAACTAAGCAGAATAAGATGAGACCCGTGGAATAGAAGAGTCGGTGAAGTGGTCACAAATGTGTTACGAAAGATTTCAAGACATTGGACATGAGATAAAATAAGAACAATATAAACGAGCGAAGAACGAATGTATAATGCACGTATTTGTTTGGCAAGGAGAAATAATAACAATATGTGTATGTGTGTGTGTGTGTGTGTGTGTGTGTGTGTGTGTGTGTATTCCTATGGTGCCATAAATCTGTTGATTGATCGCTAATATGCCTTGAATTGAAAAAGTGTGAAATCTCCTTATAGCATTTAGCATGATCATGCTCAAATCTGTTGAAAAATGTTAGGAATAAGTATAAACATCATAGTTGTATATTATATTTGTCAATTATATTTTTATACTTTTATATCGCATATTGTGAATTATATTTTGATGTTTTAATATCGCATATTGTGAATCATATCTACAATACTACCAGAAAGAACGAACGAAAGCTTATATGTGGTCACTCAAAATTTTAGCCCGAATTTGCGAACTATTCCTCCAATAATTTCAGATTAACCGGTTAGATAAGAAGATACATTGTACACGAGTTCCAAAAACATCATACCACACAGCCGCCTAAAACGCATGATCAAAATGCTGCTTTTATGTAATATAGACCTTGTCCAACAAACGGTGCAGCACACTACATCATTTTGTTCTTAATGTTCATATCCTAAACTGAAAATATGTTTTCTGCTCATGACAATTTGTTACATGTTGAACATAGAAATATTTAAAAGAACAACGTTCTTTTGTAAAATTTTGGTTCAAATAGGAAAAATAAATATATACGAATTTTCATCATTACTTAACTTATTTAAACCCTTCACACCCCACGGAGCATCAATGATTTTTCTCAACCAAATTTGACTTCCGTCTTTTCTGCAACGCTCTCGTTCGACCCCTGCTTTTTATCTCTGCCTTATCCTGCCTCCAAGTTTTTTTGTTTTATTTCCGGCCTCTCTTTCACCTCTCTCGTAAATTTCAGGTCAGAGCCTCAAAGCGTATTTTGCTACACAGCGTCGTATTTCCCTGAGGAAAGAGTTTTCTCCCCTGGTTCTTGTTGGTTTTAAATTGTCATTAATGGTTCTGCAATTTTCATTTATTCTACGTAAGGCTGTTGACCCTGCGCAAACCCATTTTTACCTCTCGGGAAAAGGTTGTCTCTATTCGGCTGGCCATTGGCCTTTGATCTACCCAAAATCGGAGGTCCTGCATTGAGGAACTCAAGCCTTCACAAGAAGGAATAGACATTGTCGTGGTTTCATCATCACTTCCACTACCAAAAATCACTAACAATTACAATAATTTCCAATATTGGCACAAGAGTAGATATTATGAAGGAAATGTGTAATCGTTCGAGCTCATTCATTATTATACTCCTTTAGAAGTTACTTCATCAGCTCCTTTGTGATGAATGGCAAAGTCGACATAATTTGAATGTACAGGAATGGGACTACATACAGGACTGGTTTTTAAGAGAGAATCTAAATAGCATTGGAAACTAGGCCCGTTTCAACCTTATAACAAGCGCTCACCACTATAATTGGTATAATAATAATAATACATAAATTGTGACGACGTTGACGACGACGACAATAACCATGACAACGATAACGATGGCTTTGATGGTTATGATGATAATGATGATAATGATGATGACGACGATAATGAAATTTATATCCATACGATAATGCCATGAAAATGTATATAGATAATATGAGTGTGAGACGTTTTGTTAGTATAGCTGCGTTTGTCTATACTTACATGGATATATATATATATATAAGCAATGTTAAATCTCTGAACGAGGTATTAACAGTAACTGCACGACAAGGTGAAGTATATTTGCCACTTAAATGCGGCTGACCCCTAAAGGTGGATGTTACTGTTGCTTTTAGCCCCAGGAGAACTTCTCCTCCAGCTGGCTATTGACACACATCTATGTCCTGTCTGTATTTGCAAAGGGAAGTCATCCTAATCTGTGATACGCACGGACTCGAGTTTCTGCGTATTTACCCGTCCTCAGCGTACGACAATCACCGATCTTCGATGCGAAAGATGTCCCGATGCAAATACGTATATACTTTTTCCAGTGAAAATATTCACTGATCTCGAAAAAGTGAAAACAAGCATAACATCCACCCTTAGGGTTCAGCCGCATTTAAGTGGCAAATATACTTCACGTTGTCGTGCAGTTACTGTTAATACCTCGTTCAGAGATTTAACATTGCTTGTTTTCACTTTTTCGAGACCATTGAATATTTTCACTGCAAAAAGTATATACGTAAAGAAAGACGAAATACCTATTTCTTTACTGCCCACAAGGGCCTACACACAGAGGGGACAAACAAGGACAGACAAACGGATTAAGTCGATTATATCGACCCAAGTACGTAACTGGTACTTAATTTATCGACCCCGAAAGGATGAAAGGCAAAGTCGACCTCGGCGGAATTTGAACTCAGAACGCAGTGGCAGACGAAATACCGCTAAGCATTTCGCCCGGCGTGCTTATGTTTCTGCCAGCTCGCCGCCTTACGTATAATTCATAGTTGAACCGGAAACAAAAATAAAAATAAAAAATGCCAATACCCGATTTGAACTCTTGACTGATGCGTAGGTAGTCCAATACATTATCAATCGACCAGGGTACTTTAACGCTGTTTCTGTTATTTTTCTCAAGGCTATTTCGCATGCATTATTGTATATCCTCGCAGTCATCAGTACATATTTATGTATGTATATGTGTTCAATGTTTTTATTTTGTTGTTTAGCTCACATCAATCTTGATCGTAATCGTCCCATATCTCATATATATATATATATATATATATATATATATATATATATGTATGTGTGTGTGTGTGTGTGTGTGTGTGTATTTAGATAGATAGTGTGTGTGAGAGAGAGAGAGATAGATAGAGATCTCTCAATATGTGTGAGTGTTTTTACCTTCCAAATATATATATGCAGAAATAGGTATGTTTATCACATACCTGGATGTCGCCGTAGGAATTTTCTTTGGCCTTTACAATCACACTTATAAGCACCCAATTACTTCCACAGCAATCACCTTAGATACTTCTCCTCCTCCTCTTCCATACCATCATCATCATCATCGTCGTCGTCGTCGTCGTCGTCATTGTCGTGTTATTAACATCATTGCAATAAATATGCAAAAGAACATTTTTCAGTGATCTTATTTGTAGTTGTAAAAGTAGTAGTAGTAGTAGTAGTAGTAGTAGTAGCTGAAATGGTAGTTGTAACAGTATTTACAGAAGAATAATGGCTGTTGTAGCTGCAGTAGAATTTATTGTGACGTGTGGTGGTAATCATAATATATAAGAAATGAAACAATTATACAATCATAGTGTCCACAATGCTTTAAACACACACACACGCACACACACACACGCACACACACACACGCACACACACCCACACAACTGACATCCATCGGTTATGACGACGAGGGTTCTAGTTAATCCGATCAACGGAACAGCCTGTTCGTGAAATTACCGTGCAAGTAAATGGCTGACCACTCCACAGACACGTGTACCCTTAATGTGATTCTCAGGGTGATTCGGTCAGACACAGAATGTGAGAAGGCTGGCCCTTTGAAATACAAGTACTACTCATTTTTGCCAGCTGAGTAGACTGGAGAATGGAGAAATAAAGTGTCTTGCTCAAGGACACAATGCACCACTGAGAATAGAACTCGCCACCTTACGAGCATTAGCCGAACACAATAAATACTCAGCCACACAGATATACAGATCAAGACACACATAAATGTATACACGAAGGCAAGCCAAGCCTACAGACAGTCAAACCCATACTAATTCAAATATTCACAGAAGATGAACTAACAAGAACATAAATAAACACAAAGTTAGCAAAAATATACTAAGGAAACGGCATTGCTTTCCTTTATATAGTATTTAATGTAGCATAAACATTGTTTGTGTATCTTTTGTAGCTGTTAATCTGAACATAAAGAAACATTACCCAATGAAATTCAACCTGAAAAATCAACATTCAGCTTGCCACAATAATAACTTGTCTCGATCAAGCTAGCAGCATTTTATAAAACCTCCTGCCAATTTCATTGCTACCACCAGCACCAGCCCCGCCAC
>NC_142937.1:76446652-76449152 GCF_046866305.1 Octopus bimaculoides | reverse complement strand
GCATGTTATTTCCTCAATAGGTTTGAATAAAAATTTCTGACTGTTCTTATTCCAAGTAATGTTCATGAATCTTCTAAGAAAAACACATGCCAACAAAATCCCTTTATAGCTGTAGATTTCTCTCTCCTTATTAATAATATCCATCTAAAGGAAATAATATAAGTTATTTTGGTTGTCCGTAACTAGATTTTCACTTTCTCTCGGGAGATTCTAACCGATTAATGTGACTCTGATTGTTCCCAAGTGTAAGTGTAAAAGTGATTCTAGCCGTGGCAGAGAATCACTTCAAATACATTTATCAGATATACTTGTAGCGGGGGAGAGCGTTGAGAAGAAAAAGCAAGCCGTGTTATGTTGCTACTATATATGAGTTCGTATATATGTGTGTATACGTGTATGTGTGTGTGTGTGTGTCGGTGTATGTATAGATTTGTATATATATATATATATATATATATATATATATATATGAATATATATTTGAGTGTGTGTATGTATGTGTCTGTGTATGGAGTTTGCACAGGTGCATGCATGTGCTTTGTGTTTCCCGTCTGTGCGTGCGTATCTGTGTGTGTATTTGTAGGTGCGTTTCTGGGTCTTTTGCTTGTCGTCTGTGTGCGCATGAATCTTTGCGCTCGAATGTACGTGACGTTTGTCTGTGCTCTGTTTACACACACACACACACGCATACACAAACTCAACCACATGCATAAAGACACGCGCACGCACATTTATATATATATATACATACATACACACACACACACACACACACACACACACATATATATATATATGTGTGTGTATGTGTATATATGTATACTTATGAATATAGTTATTTATAGAGACACATACACACAATCTATATATTAGTTATACACACACACACATTCACACATATGCACACACATTTCCAAGTCACTGAACAACACTTAACTAGTTCTTCAGCCGAACTACTACAAGTTGGCACTGAATTGTGCATATTATCCAAAAGTTTCCATAACGGATCTTCGAGTTATCTTTCTTTCCTGTTCTTTAGACTACAGATACTCCAAGAAGAAGTCTTTTTGCCCCTATTGTATATATATTCCCCGTTGACCATGGGTTTTCAATTCGGTGTCTTAACATTTGTGACCCTACAGTAATCGTAGTTAATTGACAGAAAACTCTCTTCGGGCATATTCCACTAGTTTTTATTCTCAAGAATGATTGTAGGTCAGGATTGATATTCTCATTTGGATGAGAACGATGATAAGGACACAAGCGAAATTATTCCGCCATCTTTAAAATTTCATAGTGTACTATTAACATCAACACATCACTTATCAATGGCTACCAAATATGTGACTGTAGAAGATATAGTCAATGTGGGTAAATAGCTTGCTTCCCAGCTTCACAGTTCTGGATTTTAGTCCCACTGCATGACATCTTAGGCAAGTGACTTCTGATATACTGATATATAATCGGGACAACTAGAGCTTTATTAGTGGATTTGATAGACGGAAACTGAAAAACTGTCGTATATCTATATGTATGTATGTGCGTGTGAGTGCGTTCGTGTGCGTGGTGTGTGTGCATGTACATTAATCGTTGTGTCTGCGTTTTATCCCTATCACTGTTTGACAGACGTTGTTGGTGTATTTCCGACCCCGTAATCTAGTTGTTCGACAGGAGACCGATAGTACAAGTAACAAGTTTAAAAAGAAAAACAAAACAGTACTGTTGACAATTTATTCCACTAAAGGTAGTGTTCCTACGTGGTTTCCCTCTGACAATTAAACATTTGGAAAATATAACATATACGTACATACATACATAAATACATACATACATACATACATACATATATATATATATATATATATATATATATATATATATATATATATCATAAATATAAGGGATTAGCAATTGAGTTGCTTCTCCAACATACTGAAAATTCAGAAACAGCAGTCAAAGAACTACTGATTCCAAACTACAAATTTTTCTCTAAAATGGATGGCGCTAGCCGATGAATTCGTAAGTGCCTTTCTTATCGTTGATTTTTGGTGTCGCATGGCCAATGATTACCGTGAATTTTTTTAGAGACACTTTCAAATTTATCAGAATATTTGGGCTGAAGATTGGAATAGTGAAGTTTTCGTTCGCTTAGCCATGAAACGATTCGTACCCAATTAACTAAAGGCTTGTTTTGTTTGTGCTTTTCCCTCCGGTTTTTTGTTCTATATGTGCCATAGATATCGCCATCCATTTTAGAGAAAAATTTGTAGTTTGGAATCAGTAGTTCTTTGACTGCTGTTTCTGAATTTTCAGTATGTTGGAGAAGCAACTCAATTGCTAATCCCTTATATTTATGATGATAAATGGTCTTACCGATAAAGGTTTATTTCATACTGAACTACTTGGCGGGATTGTTGATTGTTGATTCTGTTGTTGATTGACGATTCCCTGCCCTCATTTCTCGTATATATATATATATATATATATATATATATATTTG
>NC_142937.1:76424152-76439152 GCF_046866305.1 Octopus bimaculoides | reverse complement strand
GTTATGGTGGTTGTGGTTGTAGTGTCGGTGATAAAGGAGGTAGTGGTGTCGATGATGACTGTGGTTTAGAGGATTATAGTGTTTACGCTGCTGCTACTGCAACTGCTACTGCTGCTGCTGCTGTTGATGATGATGATGATGATGATGATGATGATGATGATGATGATGATGATGATGATGGTGGCGATGGTGGTGGTCGTGGTGGTGGTCGTGGTGGTGGTGGTAATGGTGGCGGCGGCGGTAGTGGCGGCGGCGGTGATGGCGGCGATGGTGGTGGTGGCAGTGGTGGTGGTGGTGGTGGTGGTGGTGGTGGTGGTTGTGGTGGTGATGATGAGAATGATGATGACGATGATGACGATGACGATGACTACGATGATGATGGCGAGCATAATTACGACGATGACGGTGTTGAACAACGTAATTATGAAATCACCGTCGCATTCGAGGAGATAGAAATGAAGCTCTATATGTATCGTGGTAATTCGAATAAACATACTGCAGGACATTACTCCACTACCATGCAGCAACATATAATTCCTAATCGGTAACGTTACGACTAGAATGCCTTTGGTTTTTGGTTTCCTCAGTCAAAACTGATCTGGAGATAAACAACAATGCCAGTCTTACAACAATGCACATTTGGACCACAAAACCTGCGTCTGCGAAACAAACGACGAAACTATAATGAACCAACTACAGAAGTAGCTTCAACGGAAGCGAGCAGAGTGGATTCTACAGAAATCAACGAATTGTCTAAATGACAAGTGAAATTATTATGAGCCAACGAAATGAGTATTCCGACCGATCACATGAGCGTCTATACACACCCGGTTGATCTCTTTAAAAACACTGGTATCTGCTTCAAATCAGTATAACTTTCTGTTTAAATAAAAAGAGGTACCTTTTCGAAATTATCCTATCAGGGACGTAGTAAAGGGCTGGTTATGACTGCAGCACCATTCATAACTGTTCTGTTTAATCGGTGGTAACAGTGTCAACTAGGGGCTAAACAAAACGATGAAAGCGCTGACTTTCTGGGAATCACCTTTACCTTTGGGAAACTTAAAGCGGCTGAACCGTTTGCTCGTCGGACAAAATGCTTAGCGGTATTTCGCGCGTCTTTATTATTCTGTGTTCGAATTCCGCTGATGTCGAGTTTGCCGTTACTTATTTCGGGGTTGATAAAATAAGGGCCAGTTCAGTACCGAGGACGATCTAATATACTTACACCCTGCACCGAAATTTCTGGCCTTGTGCCAACATTTGAAATCGTTATTATTCTAGATTTTATGGCGGCGAGCTGGCAAAATCGTTAGCGCGCCGGACGAAATACTTAGCGATATTTCACCCGTCGCTACGTTCTGAGTTTAAATTTCACCGATGTCGATTTTACCTTTCATATTTTCGGGGTCGATAAAATAAGTATCAGTTGAACACTGAGGTCGATGTAATCGTCTCATCCCCTCTTCTAAAATTGATGTCCTTGTGACAAAATTTGAAACCATTATTTGTAAATTTTAAGGCGGGCGAACAAGCAGAATCGTTTGCATGCCGGCCAAAATGTTTAGTGGTATTTTGTCAATTTATACGTTCTGCGTTCAGTTTTCCCCGAGCAATAACAATCTAGTTAGGCCGAATCCACAATGTGATTTTGACTCTAGAGTTGAAAAGATTTCTCGTGCAGTTATTGAAAAGAATTTCTTCTGTTTCATATATAACCGTTCCTTTCGGATCGAAGGTTCGTTGTTAATATAAGAAAACAATTGACAATAGATACGCTTCTTAATCGTCTTTATCTCTTAGTTAATCAGATAAGATAAACAGCTTGTGATGGATATGTAGATGTGAGGAGCATTGCTATCCATTTGCCATCACATGCATAATTACAATCAGAATCACAAGTCATATTGTCAATTGTATCTGTACGATTGGTTGGTCTGTCTTAAGAATTCGTCATTTGAGCAAATCAACTTTGTTTAATAAAATATCATTATTTATACAGGGCTCCCTCTAATTACACTCATCAATTGTATTTAGCAAAGAAGGACCAATTAAAACAAAATGTACCTGTCTATTTGTGAGTTCAGTATTTTGGTCATGGAGTTCGGGAATCGAGATTGTCACTGAGCGGAATATCTTACATTGTAAATATCTTAGCTTACCAGTCCTGCTATATTTCTAGATTTATAACGCAAAAGGGAAACATATTAGACAACATGCCCTATCCAATACAACGTGTTATTGCGAAAAGACAAATTTGTCGTAGATTAAATATTTTTTAATATATATGTAGTTGGTGAAAGCTGATCAAATGCTATTATTCTAGCTTGTGAAAAGAAATATATAATTGAGACTATTCAAATCCAACTGACTCGTGGTCGGCGAAAGAAGAAAATAATAATTATTTCAAATTTTGGTATAAGGCCACCAATTTTAAAGGCGGCGGTAAGTTGATTACATCGAAACCATTGTTCAATTGATATTCATTTTATCGACTTGGAAATGATGGAAGGCAAAGTCAACCTCGGCAGGATTTCAAACGCAAAATAATAATAATAATAATAATAATAATAATAATAATAATAAAAGTAAAATTCTTTTCTCCTCTAGGCCAAAAGCCCAAAATGTTTTTGAAGGCGGGGCAGTTGATTAGATTGACCCCAGTACGCAACTGGTACTTAATTTATTGACCCCGAACGAAAAAGTCGACCTCGGCGGAATTTGAACTCAGAACATAACGGCAGATGAAATACCGTTAAGCATTTCGACCGGCGTGCTAACGTTTCTGCTAGCTCGCCGCCTTAATAATAGCAAAATTCGTTAGAGATATGTTCGTTCGTTTTCTGTCTGGAAAAGCGAATTTTGGCTTGTCGATCAAAGCTCTTCTTAGTACTTAACTATCTCTGCTTCACATGACTTCATCTTTTTTAAAAGTACATATATTTGGGTTCTCTGTTAATTACGGTCTAATATGAATGTCATCGTGAATAAAAAAGAAATGAACTCAAGATTTTCAAATATATATTACTATCAATTTATTATCGAGAAAACGTGGTTGATTTTCCCGATTTTAAATAACTCAATCACATTTGACGATTTTCCAAAAGTTTTATTTAGATAATAGAAAAGAAATTGTTTGTTTCTCTTGTTTTTGTTTCTATTGGTACGATGGTTGCACTTTGTTGTTTATTTTATTACTTTTATTTAATTTTTTTCTCCTCTCTTTGTTTTTGTTTTGACTTTTGGCATCATGTCTGTGACCATTACACGAACAGACTAAAACAAAAAGACGACAAGTTCTGTTGCAATAATAATGAGGAGAAACACTTTGTTTATTGTTTGTTGACCTTTCATTAACGCGACTAAAAGTCGCAGAATGATTGTACAGGAACAGGAAGTGGAATCGAAAGAGTGAAGGTATGTGGAATAAACAACCAGGTGATGTATTGACCTTTAGGTGATAGTTATAAATATGACTGCTCCTCAGACAAGTTATGCTTCTCTGGGTCTCAGTTGACAAACGCTTGTTTATGTAAACACCATTTTATTTACATAAATTTCATCTCATTTACAAACGTCTAATTTTTTTTTGCAATATTTTGATGCTTGTGTGTGTGTTGAATGCGTGCATCTGTAAATGAGTGTATGTATTATATATATACATACATATATATACATACATACATACATACATATATATATATATATATATATATATATATATATGTTCCTTAATGCTACACTTCTTGATTGTGTTGCAATATTTAGGGACCTGTGTCTACATACGGCACGGGGTGGTGGAGATTTTAAACAGGTCAGAACCTATTGTTTTTCATGATTTCTCATTTTTTCCAGGGTGAAAGAAATAAAGAGAGAGAATGAGGGAGGGGTAAAGAGAGAGACAAATTGTCAGAAAGTCGGGATTGTCAATTTTAAAGATCAAAAAACCTTGTACTAAAATCTGGTGATCATTTTCCAGTTCTCTGTAACTGTATTGAACGATTTAACTTGAAAGCCGATTCTGACAACTTAGTCCCATCTATTATTAATAATGTTTTAGGATTTAGGCACAAGGCCAGCAATTTTAAGCGGAAAGGTTAGTCGAGGCCAACGGCTCCGGTACTTGGCTAGCACTTTTTCTACTGACTTTGAATGGATGAATACCAAAGTTGACCTCAACATGAATATATTTCACATCTGTCCGTGCCACTTCACCTCCCCAAAATTTGTCACATTGTAACCTCTATTAACCTTCACTCACCCTAGGACGGTGGGTGTGTCTCGGCAAGTGATTGTAACAAACATGCAAATTAAAAATAAATAAATAAATAAATAAATAAATAAAAATAATAATAATAATAATAATAATAATAATGATAATAATAATAATAATAATAATAATAATAATAATTCTTATTATTTTGGTTTGACACTGGTTCGTTCTTATTCTTGGTAGGTTTTATGTGGGTGGCGGCTTACTACCTGCAACCTTAAGTATTCACAAGTTTTCAACTATCTTTTAAGTGCTTACAACCTTCATGATAATCCTTGCTGTCCCCTCTGTAGGAGTTCTACCGGGCATTCTATTCCAATCTCCTTTAACTATTTGTCTATATCTTTGTTTACTGTACCCAACACACCAATTATTACAGGCCCGATTATTACTTTTCTCATGCTCCAAATTCTTGCTATTTCAAATTTTAAGGGAGTGTACTTTTTTGTTTTTCGACCTCTTTCTTTACGATTCTGGAATCAAGCAGGCATATTATTATTCATTATTATTATTATTATTATTATTATTATTATTATTATTATTATTATTATTATTATTGAGTAAGAGGATATTGTATCTCATCAAAGTGGCACGGTTAAAATATACGATGCCCAATATACCCATCATGACTATCTGTCTGATAAGGGTACACGAGGCACATGCATCATAACCACATGTTCGCGACATGGTAATCGAGTAGCTCATCCTGCTTAGAACGGCCCTGAATATGGGTCGTTTAAGGATGTTGAACGAAACAACGATGTTTCCTGGTGTGAATTATTCAAAGAACAAAGAATTCCTCTCAACACATGGCTATAATGTTCCCCACTACTTCTGCACGTCATCAGAGCTGCACATATCGTCAGCCACCAAGGGGCATACTCAACTGGTGTAGCCCATGTTTCATACCAAGATAAAACATGTACATGATAACATTTCCAATCTGTTAAGATCAGAAGGTATGACAGCCAGTGCCTGGTACTGCACCAAGGCATTTATTATCATTATCATCATCATCATCATCACCATCAGTATGATTATTATTATTATTATTATTATTATTATTATTATTATTATTATTATTATTATTACCATTATTATTATTATTGTTCAGTAGTTTTATTTTTATAACGTGCTTTCACTTCACTACTGAGCGCAGCTCTGTGCGCCTTGGGTATGTGCTGTGGTTTGCTGTGGTGCTCTTATGGTTACTGTATTGAAAGTGTTTTGCGTAGGATGTGTGCTGTGCCCAGTAGTGCAATTTTCTGTATGTTATATATATTTGTAAGTCCTGGTGTTTTTGTTGTGTATTTGTCTGAATATTTTTTTATTATACCTAAGGCACCTACTATAATAGGAATTGTTTCTGTTTTTAGATTCCACATTCGAGTTACCTCTATTTCCAGGTCTTTGCATTTTGAAAGTTTTTCCATTTCTTTTAGAGAGACGTTGTCATCTGCTGGTATTGATACATCAATTAGAAAGCATTTTTTTTCTTCATGATCTTTGACAACTATATCTGGTCTATTTGCCTTAATTTCTCTATCTGTGTGTATTGGCATATCCCAGAGTATGGTTGCTTTCTCGTTTTCTGTGACCTTTTCTGGCGTGTGTTTATACCATCTTTTTTCTGTTGTTATTATTATTATTATTATTATTACATTTATGTATAAATGAAAGTATGTCGGACGTATCAGTGCGTCATATGACATTAACTCAACATAGCTATTTGATGAAAACTATAAACTGTCATTAGTTGTTTGTGGATACCACCTATTCCACAATTAGGCATAAACTTTGACTTAATATCTAAAGTGATTACTAATTATTTCGAATGCTTTAACACACACACACACACACACACACACACACACACACGCACACACATATGTATACACACACACGCACACTCACGCACACACACACACACACACACACACACACATACACGCACACAGTATATTATATTATATATTTGCCATTAGTGTGGATTGCTAAATTTATGAAATAGTGATACAATGCACTAAGTGTTATTTATTATTTAACATATTTCATCCCAGGAATTTCATCTCCAGATTTAGTTATAAACAAAATTTCATAAGAATACATTGCCTTTCAAAAACTGAAAAATATAAATACATTTATTCGATTATTGAGATGTCAGTTAAGAATTATAATGCCATAATGCATCGCTAGCTATAGGCAGACCACTTATGGGATATCCGTATTATCATTATTATTATGTTTCATATACAAAATGAACTGATACAAAAATACACACAGATATACGCACATATGTAGGTGTATATATCTATCTATCTATTTACGTTAGTACCTCTCCACACACACTCATACACACACACACACTCATACACACACACACACTCATACACACACATGTGTGTGTATGCGTTGTAGCTGTTGTTGTCTCTGTGTGTGCATGCGTGTGTGCGCGTGCGAGTTTATTGTGTGTGCGTGTGTTTGTGTGCGTGTGAATGTATGTATTTAAGTATTATCTATCTATCTATCTATCTATATATATATATATATATATATATATATATATATATGAGAGGGATGTATCTGTCTATGTATACATACTAATGTATATATATATATATATATATATATATATATATATATATATGAGAGGGATGTATCTGTCTATGTATACATACTAATATATATATATATATATATATATATATATATATATATATATATATATATATATATATATATATATTCTTCTATTTCTGTACTGGCTTCAGTCATCCGACTGCAGCCTTGCTGCAGCACCACCTTGGCGGTTTTGGCTGCTGCTTTTAACATGTATTTTTAACCCGCATAACCGTTTTTCTTCTTAACATTTTATAAAATGTTTGGCCTATGATATATTCATAAATAATCTTAATTATTTATGATGTATCTTCCGTAATGTTTTTACATTACTTTTTACTTATCTTTACATATAGGTGTGGCTGTTAGGTAAGACGTTTCCATCCCAACTACAGGATTCCGGGTTCTGTCTCACTACGTGGTACCTTTCTGTCTATGTTTGGCACCTCATTAACGCTTGTAAAACGAAATTAGTCTGTTTATGTCTCCGTAACTTAACGGTTCGGCCAGACAGACCCGAGACCGAGCTATTTCCTGGAAAGTTCAGAAGATGCGACTTCCTGGAAAGTTCCCAGAATGTGACTTCCTGGAAAATTCCGAGAACTTCTTGGAAAATTCTCAGGACCACATGGAAAGCCTCTAGGATGGGACTTCCTGGAAAATTCCGACTATCTCTTGGAAAGCTCCGAGATTGAACTACTTCCTGGAAAGTTCCTAGGATGGCACTTTCTGGAAAATCCCGAGGATTTCCTGGAAAGTTCCCATGGAAGGTTCCGAGGTTTGGAATTCCTGGAAAGTTCCGAGGATGAGCTACTTCCTGGAAAGTTCCCAGGAGGTGACTTCCTGGAAACTACTGCGGACTCCATGGAAAGTCCCCAGGATGGGACTTCCTGGAAAGTTCCGAGATTGAGATATTTCACGGAGAGTTCCGAGGATGAGACTTCCTGGAAAAACCCCCAAGGACTTCCTGGAAAGTCCTGAGGTTTCCATGGAGAGTTCCTAAGTTCCCATGGAAAGTCCCGCGATTTGCATAGACATTTTCGAGGATCTGACTTCCTGGAAGGTTCCGAGGATGAATTACTTCCTGGAAAGTTCCGAGGATGGGGCTTCCTGGAAAATACCGTGGACTTCCTGGAAAGTTCCGAGGATCGAACTTCCTGGAAAGTTCCGATGATTGGACGTCCTGTAAAATTCCCATGACCCCATGGAAAGTTCCTAGGATGGGGCTTACGGTATAAATTAGTTTTCAAAATATATTCACTACACCGTACGCGTCTGTTCACTTGAATGCCCCCGCTATCTTCTTCGTCGTCTTCTTCTTCTTCTTCTTCTTCTTCTTCTTCTTCTTCTTCTTCTTCTTCTCCTCCTCCTCCTCCTCCTCCTCCTTCTCTTCTTCTCCTCCTCCTCCTCCTCCTCTTCCTTCTTCTTCTTCTTCTTCTTCTTCTTATTATTATTATTATCATTATTATTATTTTATAATAATAATATGTTATTAAACTTTTAACTTACGCATTATTGTTCGTTTTTGAATGTTGCGTGGGTAAAGTAAATATATTTTGAAGAATATTTTATGCAGTATAAAGTACCCCTCGGTAGAAATTGTACTTTGAAAATAAAGAAGCGGAACAAATACCACTTAGCTCTGTGTCTGATGCGGTAAAGTTTCTGACAGTTCATTGGCTTAATAATAAGGATATTTCCTTCTATTACAGGCACAAGACCGAAAATTCGGTAGCAGGGTGCTGGTTCATTACTTTAGCCCCAGTGCCTGACTTATTCTATCGGAGGAAGAAAGGAGATGTTGACCTCAGGGGAATTTGTACTCAGAACGTGGACACAGACGAACTGAAGTTAAGCATTTTGTCTGGCGGACTAACGATTATGACAGCTCGCTTTCATGATAATATTAGTAATAATGATAATAAATAGCAATAATACGATGAATACGCAAATGATATAAGCCGAAGTGAGATGACGTGATTTATTTCTGAGAGAATCCGCTCGAGTCCTTAGAATTAGTGAGATGAAATAAGGGGAAGTTTTCACATATTTCCTCTATTCATAGTTAGCGAATGTTTAGTGAAGCGGTTCCAATTACATATGGGGACCAATGCCGTCAAAGACGCTATATAAAGACATATAGCATGCATACACTTTCAAATACACTTCACAGAATTGTGATAGGTGAATAAATTACAAGCCAAATGAAATTTAAAATAAAAACACTGACACAAAATCATTTCATCCCAAACGGCACACACGAAACAACTAAGCTATAATGAATAGATACATATATTAACTAACAACGGTCCAGTTAGACCAAAATCTCCTTAATGATCTGAAAACGTTCCGTAGATTTCAAGTGACCGTACTTCCAGAAGATCGTTAATGTTTGGATTTTCTTATGTATACACACACGCTACACACATACAAAGACACGAGGGTATTTCCACATACATGCATATATACATACATACATGCATACATACATACATACATAATACATAATACAAAAATACATATATGTATATACATAAGAGAGATTGATTATATAATATGTATAGTATATTTTCATGCAGAAATAATATTACACACACACACACACACACACACACACACACACATATATATATATATATATATATATTCATATATATATATATGTATAAAAATATGTGTGTGTGTGTAGATAGATATATATATGCATGTATATATATATCATATATGTATGTATATATGCTATATATATATATATATATATATATATATATATATATCATATATGTACGTATATATGCTATATATATATATATATATATATATATATATATATATATATATGTGCATAAATGTGAGTAGACTTGAAGTTAAGTGTATTTTGTTTTTTAGCTACGGAAACCAACTTAGTGAGCGAAGGACTTGCGTTCTTTTATAAGCAAGTGTTATAAAAAAAGATATATTTATTACAAAATAATCGTAGCATATTCATTACCTGTGAAATGTGTCAAGATAAATTGGGAAAGAATTGAAGCAAGAAGAACATACCTAAGCACGATTTATAGAAACTCATGTATTTTGTCCTGATCGAGAACGTGCAATTCCCAGCTGTATGTACATATATAATTCATTATGTACTTGATATTTCTTTTTCATATATATTAATACGCCTACACACATACCAAGAAACACATACAGACATGTACATATATATTTGTGTGTGTGTGCCTGTATGTATGTATGTATGTATGCATATACATATATTACAACTCCAACCCCATCCCCACACATATTCATATATATATATGAACTCGTTTCCTTTCACGAGTAGAAATATTATGGATGTGAGTGTATATAGGTGATCTTGTCCAATCACTTCTGCCACAGTCTTGACCATCCTAAAAATTAGGCTATTAAATATTCATTCTGTAAGGCATCTGGTTTCTATATATATACGTATGTATACTGTATGTATTAATATGTCCATGTATTAATATATGTACTTGCATAAAATACAATAATAAATGTAGGCATTCATTTTTGCACGCGCATGCATGAGCTGATTTTTTTTTCTCTTTTTCAATTTTGGTTCTTTAGCTGGAGTGTTATATTTGTTAATATTTCAGGCAAATAAGCTCCACATCATTTTTTTCCAATTTTGCCTCATATTCTTATTTCATTTTCTTTTTTTCCACCGTTTTCATTTTATATTCCGTATAATTATTCTCGTCGAGAGAAAATATGGGTTCCTATTAATACTCTAGAAAAGAGTAAGAGGACGAGGAAGGAGAAAAAAAAAAACGGAAAAGAAGTATGGACAACGAATAAAAGAAAAAAGAAAAATTGAAATGAATGCTTTTCCTTCGTATCCTTTATTTTCACTCAGTAGTAATAATCTGTGGTTTTCACATGTATTTTATCATTACGATATTGCATACATACGTACATTTACATACATACACACACACACACACACACACACACACATATATATATATATATATATATATATATATATATATATATATATATATATATATATATATATATATATATTGTTGGCTGTTCACCGAACACGAGACCCTTATCGCTATGTGATTAGAATTCATTTTGGCATATTTCGGAAATTACATGAACACATACTCACATGCACGCACATATGAGTGCGTGTGTGTGTATACGTAAGTATATATACTTATTCATAATTAATATATATTGAGTTTATATGTACATCATATATATATATATATATATATATATATATATATATATATATATAAGTATGTATATATGTATATATACATATATATGTATATATGTATATATATGTGTGTGTGTATGTATTCAATGATATATAGCATATACTGGTGTGCAAATATATATATATAGATATACATATGTATTACAACTTGTGTATATGTGTGTGTGTGTGTGTGTGTGTGTGTGTGTGTTCGTCTGAGTCTCTGTGCGTCTCTTCGAACGAGTGTATGAATATGTGTTTACATTTACTAAACGTTTGTGTGAATTTCTGTACGCTTAATGGAAATTATATATCATGACATTAAAAAAAAAAAGAAAAAAAATGTTACTATCGCGTGCTTGTTATTAACATCATCCTGATCCTCCATGCTTATCATTATCAGCGTTATAACATCAACAGCAGATATTATTATTTTTTTTATTAATATTACTATTACGACAAAAAGCAACATTGATACGGAGTTAAAGTAATGTTTCCTTCATTATTGATTTCGTAATAATGTTATTATTGCTCTTTGGTTTTCGAGTAATAGTCCATTGTATTTTTGTTTTATTTTTTTATTCTGTCGAAGAAATCTTTGATTACAATTCTCCTATTTTTCTTCTCCTTAAGGAATACCATACGAATAAAACTTTCTGGTTTCTTTCCCTTCTTTAACTTCCATTTTCTGTTGTTATCATTAGAAATATCCAGTTTTGCTTTTTGTATATAATAAGGGAACAGACATACTCTTTAAATTTTTCCCCATCGTTCTGCCCATATCATATATGGTTTACTCCGTCACTTTTCACTATTCCAGTCATCATTTATTAACATAATCCTCACGCGCGCGCGTGTATGCTTTACTTTTTTTTTTTAGTTTGATACCTCTATAGAGAAATTTCTTACTTTCTGTTATCAGATATGCAGGAATTTGGGAGTGCTTTGTATAGGTAAAGATTGCATACATTGTAAACATACGCGTATTGGAAATTGAAGGTACAGAAGAGAAAACATGATACAATAGGAAAAAAGATTGAGAATGGGAGAAAGTGTAAGAGAGAGAGAGAGTTTTATAGAATCGAGAGGAGTTTTGTACATCCAATGTTATGAATTGCAAAATCTTGTTAGTGAAAATCTAGGAAGTTTAGACTCTGCCTGTTTGCTTTAACTACAAGAGAATAACAAGTATATCTCACCTTCAAATCACTCTTTACTGTCTTAGAAAAAAATGCTCTTTCAGTAATGTAGATCTTTTAGCAAAATGTCTGATTAAGTAAAACATGGGATGGTCAGAGTTAGAACAAGGTCCCATAGTTATATGTGATCTGGACTGGGGTGAACTGTATGTTAGAATGTCTTTGTCCATATATATATATAATGGGGGTCTTAAAAGACATGTTAGGATCCACAATGAGTAGAACTTACTTGCAGGTATTGGTAGTGCAAATCAGAGGTGCAATCTGTGTGGGTGTTTTTTCAAAACACTGTCTGGTTTAAAAAGCCACATCAGACGCCATGAAAGGGCTAAGGTGTAGGTGCAGGAGGTGGTCAAACTCTGTTTAAGGAGTAGACAACCACCATATATATATATATATATATATATATATATATATATATATATATATATATATATTATTTTCTAGAAAAATACCGACCAATAACGGTCGGTTTCTCGGTTTCGTGGCAGGACGCCGGTCGTTGCAGCATTATTCATTTTTGCAGCTGATGAACTGGAGCAATGTAAAATGAAGTATTTTAATCAAGAACTCAACGTCTCACCCGGTACAGGAATCAAAACACCCTATCTACTAAGCCACGCGCCTCCACTCCATAGATATATTGGCTCAGAACTGACCAAAGTCCTAACTACAAAGCCAAAAGTTAGAACGTATAAGGTGATCATAGTTTAATAAATCTAGTGACATAAGATAATTTTAATATCCAACTTCCGAGTTTGAAACTAACCCACTTCACTATTCAAATGCTTTTCATAAATGCAACAACCTTATTTTCCTTTCTTACAGGTACAACACCGCCTTTCAGGACAATAATCGTCCAGAACCTTTCATAATTCACAATGATTTACGAACAGGAATTTCAAATTCCTGCCATTCCCTGGCTAGTTTTCTGGGCGGCCCTATTTCGCAATACTTGGCACAGTACAATTTTAATGAACTACTTTCATTTATGTTAATATAAAAGTACCCGTATTTCATTTAATTATCTAACTAAATTTAATATTTGATTAGTTAGGAGGTGACCAGCCTTGGTTTGGGAAAATGAGTAAACCTCAACAGCTTCAAACGATCATATTGTCTTGCTAATTTTTCGGAAAGTGGAAATGTAAATTGAAAAGGAAATGATTCGAACTCAGAACGGAACAGACTGTTCTAAGAGAGCAGACCATGTGTAATTAGATGCAAAGAGAAATATTTAAGAAAATTATTTTACAATATATCTTCGCGCACCAAACAAATCGGTCCGTTTCGGCCCTTTTAGGGGACATAGTTAGGAACAATGTACTCCTCCGTACTCTACCGATTGTGTTATCCATTATCACGAAAACGTAGAAATTTTGTCACTGATAGGCTGTAGTCTGTTATGTTTAATTTAGTAGATATAATATCAGAAGTTGGCGATATACATTACAGAAAATGCATATAAATATACATATACATACACACACTCACAGACACATACATACACACACACACATGTTTTTATTTGTCTATGTATATAGAAATGTATATATTATGGAAAATGGGAGCATGAAAAGTCATATTCTTAAGATTATAAACCTGGAAAAGTACAGGACAAGTTATTACACCTGTAAAAGTATAGGACAAACTGTTACTTCTAGTAAAGTAAAGAATAAGAAACTTTTTACTTAAAATATTGCAGCAAAGAATACCAGTTCTTCTAATTTATCACTCTTTACAGTTCTCATCTTTTAAATTTATTGTACAAAACTGTTTAGCTAATTTGTAAGTTTGGCTAATTAGTCACTGTTTTCTGTATTTAAGGTAGTAAATTAGCCAAATTCTACTTAAATAAGTATGTTATTTGTAAACTATAATAAAATAATTTTTAATATTCAAATTTTAATTTTAGCTGCAATATTTTAAGTAAAATGTTTCTTATTCTTTACTTGAAATAATAGTTTGTCCTATACTTTTACAGGTGTAATAACTTGTCCTGTACATTTCCAAGTTTATAATCTTAACAATATTACTTTTCGTGTGCACATTTTTCTATGTAATCCATGATTTTTCCAGGCATTTCTGTTATAAGATAATTAATAATGTGTCAATTAATAATTTAGGATTTTACCTTAAAAAATACTGGGTAGGGGTATACATTGGCTGCTATTTTTAGCGTGTCGAGTGACCAGGTAGAGGCTCTTTCTTTGGTCTGATTGCGTGATGAGATTTTTTAAAACATATATATATAATATGCATATATATTGTCGGCAGAAGTTAGAGAGTAAGTCAAGAGCTGAGAGTTTCGTGTATTGGCACTTATCAAACACGAATTTTTCCATTGTCACTCTGTAACTTGTGACAAAATAACTTCTAAAATACACAATTTTGTCAAAAACGTTAATAATAAACTCTGTTGTATGTGACACATTGTACCAGTATCGGAAGTTTCAAAGTGTTTAGTTAAAACAAATTAATTAAATAAACTGTACATCAAATTGAATAAATACGAAATGGATAAAAAGCGAAGTCAACTTCAGCTGAATTTGAACTCAAACTGTAAACACAGGCCAAATACCGGTAGGAATTTCGCTCGGCGCGCCAGTGATCAAGCCAGCTCATCGCCTTAGAACATAAGCAGTCATTTAAGCACTATATTCTTTATTCTT
>NC_142937.1:76404152-76409152 GCF_046866305.1 Octopus bimaculoides | reverse complement strand
GAGTTCTAGATAGGGGGAGGTAATTAGGGATTTCTTCCGGTATAGGGGAGATAATCGAAATCTAGGAGGTGGTAGTATTTGATTAATTTACCATGGTTTTGTTCTATATTTTTTCCCCCTTTTTTTTCCCAGTGGGGTGATGAATTTCCTTATTTAAATGTGTTAGCAATGGTTAAGTTTGGGTTTGTATTTTTGAATGAAAAAGGTTTCCTTATTTAATCTAATCTGTATTGGTGTTTTAATGGCACATTGATAAAAAGGAATGATTATAAATTGTGGTAGCATTTGTTTTGCGCATTTTTCAATATGATCACTAAGAGGTATCATTCGGTATTCTGGGTGTGCAATCTGCTGGCGGTGCAGAGTGCATCTACGTCTGAGCGATAACCCTGTAGACCCTATGTAGTTCTCGTGGCAGCCCGAACATCTTATTACATAAATAAGATTTTCTGAGGCACAAGTAAAGTTAGATTTAACTTTGAATTTGTGTCCCTCTTTGAAGAGGAATTCTGAACCTTCTAGAATGTTTGGGCATGTTGCACAATTTGGTCGACCACATTTGTTTACTTTCGCATCTGCTGTTTCGGAAAGTAATTTTGCCTTTGTGAGGATCTTTTTCAGTGATTTTGGTTGTTTGTGGCTTTTGATGATTTTGTGTGTGTGTAAAATTTCCTTCAATTTGGGGTCCTTATGTATCATTGGTATGTTTTGAGTGATGATGGTGAAGGCTTCTTTGTTTCTGGGGTTGTATGTGGATATGTACGGTAGTATTTTCGGGGAATGTGTATTGCTGTGTTTAACTTTTCTTAAGTTTTCTATGTTAATTTGTAATGCACGTCTGATTCCTTCCTCTATGAGTTCGCCAGCAGATTGCACACCCAGAATACCGAATGATACCTTTTAGTGATCATATTGAAAAATGCGCAAAACAAATGCTACCACAATTTATAATCTTTCCTTTTTATCAATGTGCCATTAAAACACCAACACAGATTAGATTAAATAAGGAAACCTTTTTCATTCAAAAATACAAACCCAAACTTAACCATTGCTAACACATTTAAATAAGGAAATTCATCACCCCACTGAGAAAAAAAGGGGGAAAATATAGAACAAAACCATGGTAAATTAATCAAATTCTACCACCTCCTAGATTTCGATTATCTCCCCTATACCGGAAGAAATCCCTAATTACCTCCCCCTATCTAGAACTCTTCTTTCTCAGACTGGAACGAACACGACACAATGAAGTAGAGAAATTTGAAAAGACAACACGAAACCGGTTATTTCTCAAAATACAATGTTTATATACCAAAAAGATTTTATAACATTTTTATAACATTTTTCTTACATTTTTCTGACATAATTTAAATATATACTTTAACCATGTAACACAAGCCTTCTGTAGTTTTTCACTCTTATTATCTTTTATATATATGTATATACACATATATATTATGTATATATGAATTTATATGCATATATATCTATGTGTATATATTTACATGTATGTATATATATATACATATATATGTATACATACATCATTCTACTCTAGTCCGATTTTATAGTAGAAAACATTTGCCCAAGGTACCATGCAGCAGGACTGAATCCGGACCATGTATCTGGTAATACTTTCGCGAAGATGCAATTTTCATGAAGAAGATCGACTTCATTAACGGTTTTGATATAATACAGTATAATATAATATAATATAATATAATATAATATAATATATAATAATAATATAATAATAATAATAATATATATATATATATAAAGGCGGTGCTCCAGCATGGCCACAGTCAAATGACTGAAACAAGTAAAAGAGTAAAAGAGTAAAAGAGTATATATAGGGACACCAAAGATAAATATTTGTTTCAAACTTAAATATTTGGTTGCAAAATTAATAGAACTTCTTTATTTCATGATTTACCACTAGGGCATTGCACAGAAGAAGCAGTTGTGTGCTAGACGAGTACATTAATGAGATGAATGATTATAAAATTAAATGATAAAATGAGGGAGACGAAATGGCGCCCCCTGACCCCTCGTAATAGAACTTCTTACTTGACCTGTAGTCATATGTCAACTTGGTAGGCACTGGAAATTGTAAGCTTGAATTTGAAATGCGTTTGTCCGACGATTTGGAAAATTTTTCAGCTGCCACATTTCCTGTAGAAAATACGTATTAATTTCAAATACAAGCAAGAGTTTTAAATTTGAAAGAAATAGTCTTTCGTATCGGCTACAATACTGTGGCGGTGCTTTTGCACCGTGTTGTACCGGGCACTTCCAATTCCTTTTGAAAGAATATTTAATACATGTTTCAAATGTTGGCACTAGACCACTAATTGCGGGGGAAGGTAAATCAATCACATCGACTCCAGTGATTGGCTGGTTTATATTTTATTGACCTCGAAATGTTGAAAGTTAGTGTGGGACTCGGCGGACTTTGAACGCAGAATGTAAAGACAGGCTATATACCGCTAAGCATTTTGCCTAATATGGTAATGTTTCTGCAAGCTCGTTGCCTTAGGAATATTCAATACAGATTTCCGACGATCGCTAAAGACTCAAAGATTAAGATACGGGTATAATCCAGTTTTATATTTAAGAGATCAGAAATTGTGTACATTTTTTGATATTATTATTATTATTATTATTATTATTATTATTATTATTATTATTATTCAGGTCACTGCCTGGAATCGAACTCGGAATCTTGGGGTTAGTAGCCCGCGCTCTTAACCAATATGCCATATGGTGTAGTGGTTAAGAGCGCGGGCTACTAACACCAAGATTCCGAGTTCGATTCCAGGCAGTGACCTGAATAACAACAACAACAACAACAATAATAATAATAATAATAATAATAATAATAATAATAATAATAATAATAATAATAATAACGATAAGAATAACATCGAAAAATACCTTAGGAATGAGAACCCAGGTTCGAAATTTCCCCAACACACAATTGGAGGCTGGAGGCTATATCAGCCGAAACGTTGTGTTAACAACAAACAAGACGAGGACAAATATCCGTCAAATGTACATAAAGTACGGGTATAATCGAACAATTATTATATCCACTCAAGAAAAAAGACAGAAAAGTAAGTTCATCATCGATGTCCTTCGAACTCAGAACGTAATGCGTCGTACCTAAAGATCGACACTCTTAACGATTTGCCAAACTATTGAACTCTCGAAAACAAATACTAATTCCAAATATCACTGCAAAATTACAAAATTTTCCGGGTAGGTAAAGTCGATAATATCGACTGCCTTGCATAATTGGTACCCGTTTCATCAATGCTGGGAGATTGCAATCCAATGACGACTTCGATGAATGTAAATAATAGCAACTAATTCCCTCAAGCAATTTCGTCTGCTGATTTAGAATACTCCCATCTTTTACCCGATCTTTCTTTTGAAGATAAATAGTAAACGCACTGAAGTTTATTAATTTCTGGCAAATACGTTACGCATTAGAATATTTCTTGTATAATGTCGTTAATTATAAGTCATGTTTGGCTAAGAAAATTAAGGTATTATACGTTGTTGTTATTTTTGTTTTCTTGGTGTTGGTGGGGATGGGGTGTTTGCGAAAAGGTATTGGGTTGGAGTAACTTTTAGTATTTGCAAGCCAAGGGATATGTTTACCAGTTAGTCGAACTAATGAGGTTTGAAAAGATAACAGACGTCCCTCATTTAGAAGAACTAAACAATTTGGTAACATTTCCCACCGCAAACTTTCAAAGTAGCCAAACAAATGTAAATGCGTACATACGTACAAACATACATAAACACATATATACATAAATGCATACATACACACAAACACATAAACGCATACACAAAAATCTCTCTCTCTCTCTCTCTCTGTATATATATATAAGGGGATGTTTCTATGTGGTCTGCTTGTTTGTTGCACCTTGTTTACCATTTTGTCCTTGTTCTTTTGCCACCTCATGTTCCCAGTTATGTATCTATATGTACATGTAGATGAACGTATATACATACACGTACATATATATGCATATACTCATATATTGTTTATATATATATATATATATATATATATATATATACAACTGGGACATATATACATATACAATCATAAACACTCGCACACACATATAAATAGACATGTATACGTAATGAGTGAGACCTTATTTAAATTACTTAATTACAATGATGACCCAGCCATTTTATTGTAGTTAAAGTTAAACAAAGAAAATGGAGTTTTCAAGAGAATGATTTCAAAAGATTAGAATTGAAATTAGCTATGTGAACATTTTAGTGGCTGTGTATATATATGCAAGCAATGATTCATACGGTTACACATATATGTGATATGTATTAAAAAAATGATATACTTTGTAGAGTTTATATATATGTATGTCTGTGTATATGTGTGTTAGTGTGCTTATGCTTGTATTATCAAGGAATGTATGCATGTGCATGTATATATATATATAAATATATATATGTGTGTGTGTATGTATGTGTATATGTATATGTATGTGTATGTGTGTGTACGTATGGATGTAATATCGCGCATTTCTAAAATCAAACATATCTGTAAATTGAATGGCGACATAAAGATTCGGATGGTCTTATCTTTATAAAACACATACTTTCAAAAGAAATAAACATTCCAGAGCTTATATACATACATATATACGTACAGTCATATATATATATATATATATATATATATATATATATATATATATATATATATATATATATATATATATATATATATATATGTATATATAATATATATATATAGGTTTATATATATGAATATACATATACTATATTAGTGTACCTATATGCATATATATATATATATATATATATATATATATATATATATATATATATATATATATTTATATGCATATATATATATATATAAATATATATATATATATATATCCACATATGTGAGTGTGTGTATATATGCGCATGTGTGTGTATGTATGCAC
>NC_142937.1:76391652-76399152 GCF_046866305.1 Octopus bimaculoides | reverse complement strand
CCGGCGACATGCTCTCTCTGGATTTCTTTTAAATAACTTGTTACATTGAAATTCCTTGCTGTCGTTGTTGTTGTTTCCATGCTAATTCTACCTCCTCCAGCTCCTCTTCTTATACTTCCTCATTTCCCTATTGAATCCACTTACCAAACTGTCAAATTTCTTTCAGCTAATACTCAACACATTCCTATGCATCTTCAGTGTAAATTCAATGCCTCTCAACAGGTTTCTCATAGTTTCTTATTCGCTGTACTTGTCACACATGATGTGCCGTTATCGGTGCTTTATCTATTTTTTCCTTTATCTATCCATGTTTTACCGTATCGTACGTGTAATTGATACGCATTTATAGTCAACAGCTCAACCAAATTAATTAGAATGTTAACGCAATTAGCTCTTTCCCTGACAGAACAAAACAATAAACAAGTGCAGGGCATTGTACCCAGTACGTTTTCTTAATTTTTTTTTTTACTGGTTTCCGTAATCACAGCTGGGCTATACTGAGACAGTAATTTTTAAATACCCATAGCGTAA
Source organism: Octopus bimaculoides (assembly GCF_046866305.1). Classification (NCBI taxonomy): domain Eukaryota; kingdom Metazoa; phylum Mollusca; class Cephalopoda; order Octopoda; family Octopodidae; genus Octopus; species Octopus bimaculoides. Next base: position 76,398,621 of record NC_142937.1, on the reverse strand, counting down.
GCAAAATGAAACAGATTGGGATAGTGTTCAACGCCTCCATTGTTTCCTTTCACACACACTCGCACAGACGCACGCGCGCACAGTCATGAGTATATATATATATATATATATATATATATATATATATATATATATATATATGTATATGAATGTCTACAGGAGATGTGAGTTCGTGTTCCACAGGAAATCTATTTTTATGTCCAAATTGATTGCTAGCAACTTTGTTCCATCTTCTAAGCATAAAATACCCAATGTTTCTGCTGTTTCCATAGCTATACTGTGTTTCAAATTTACTTTGTTGTCTCTTTCTCTCTCTCTCTCTCTCTCTCTCTCTCTCTCTCTCTCTCTCTCTCTCTCTCTCTCTCTCTCTGTATATATGTATATAGAAAAGAATACAAAAAGGAACAAGAACGTGACAGGCGACAACAAAACAAGGGACATGAAAAAATAAGGACGGGTCATTCAGAGTTTTCTTTCGTCAGTCGAGTTCCAGATTATCTTCGCAGTTTCGGCTGGTTATACTCGAGACTGCTCCAATTTAGCAAGCCCCAAGGAAAATCTAAGAGCACTAGTTTCTTTGGAAGAAAGCAGCAAATGTACACGAAAACGAGGAAGGAAAGACAGAGAACTAGTACACAAATAGAAATGTAAACAACAGGTGTATTTCGACTAAGGACGAATTGAATTAAGCTGGCGTGTGTGGAAGTGAAGCCCTACGGCAGGGACATAAGAGTTGACAGGCATGGGATGGAATATAGATGTTGGAAGGATGGTAGTCGAACGAAGAAAAAAAGGTCAGGCTTAGCCGAACACTGCTCACATAGAAGGAGAGGAGAGAGGTAGATGCAGAGGGATGGAAGAATTAAAGAGGGACGAGAGAAAGGAAAAGAGACAGAGTGAAGTGAAAAAGGAGGGGAGGTGAGAATGAAGGGAAGGGAAATTTGAGAGAGAGAGAGAGAGAGAGCGAAAGAAAGAAGAGTGAAAAGAACGAAGTACGTGTGAAGGGGCTGAAAGAAAGAAATAATGAGAGTCGTACAAAATTTATATATATGTGTGTGTGTGTGTGTGTGTGTGTGTGTGTGTGTGTGTGTGTGTGTGTGTGTGTGTGTGTGTGTGTGTGAGAGAGAGAGAGATCAGAAGTCTCGTAGCATGATTTCTTTTGTTTTGAGGCTAAAGACTTTTCAAACACCCCTCGTGCACTCATACTTATATAAATAGAGGCTGATAACATCGAAAGCAGATCCTTGAGCAGAGTTACTTGTCCAATAACCTTAAATACCTGCCCCAAAATGTCTCATGACTCTGCTGCAACGTATTATCAGATGAGAGGATGAGCGTACATCAGCAGACAACCATGCATAAATATGTTATTAGAAAGCTCCGGGATGATAGTAACATTGATAATCCAAGCAGTCTTGAACCAACAATCGGATTACTAACTGCCAGTTTGACGGGTGTGCGTTTTCAGTCCAGAAACAAGAAATATCAACCAAATGCCTGATGCACAAAAGGGAGAGATACTGAGGAAATACAACAAAAGGTGATAACCGATGCAGACAATTTGGAGTTAACATCATAAGCAGTTGTCCGAAAATGGCATCATGGTGTTATCTAACAGTGATATATAGCGTTGTAGTTAAGACACTGTATAATTTGATCCGCCAGAAAGATAACCCCTTGGCCAAAGAAATAAGAACCCACAGTATGGTAGAATCTATAGCCACTCATAATAAAAAGAAGTACTGGTGGAATATCCCAGTGAAAACCTTAATAAAATGTAAACGTAATATATCTGACAGAGTGATTTGGGATAGAGAACAGGAACTGTGTACAGTTGTGGAAATTAGCTGTCCAGTACAATGTTTTAAGTCTGGTACTTATTCTATCGGTGTCAAGTGGTGAGGGACAAACACAACCACAGGCATACACACTCCTCCCACATATGTACATACATATATATATATATATATATATATATATATATATATATATATATATATATATATATATATATATACATATTTATTCATATACATAGACATAGAAATATATCCTCATACACACACAAATATTCATATATAAACACGTATGTATGTATATATATATATATATATATATATATATATATATATATGCAGAGGCAAATTTGTTGTTGAAAATGCACTTCGATTTGAAAAATTGTTTAAAATAAATTTATTTACATATATTCCAAACCAGTTTCAACAATATTTACTATCTTCATTTCTCCCTTTTTCCCCTTTTAACTCAGTATCACTGAAACTGAGGATATCCTTTTCTTGTCGATCACTACTAACACTAATGAGCTTTGTACATTCAGACAAATTGATGCACAGTTTTAATATTATTGACTGTTATGAACATTTAAACTTGTCAACATCGAAATTTTTTAACATGTTTTTCTAATTCATAATTCTAAATTCGGCTCTTATGGACATTTAATTTTGTCAACATTGAGACATTTAAAGGTGTTTTTTTCTAATTCATAATTCTAAATTTTTACCAGTGATAAACAAAAAATACTGTTGACACTAGTTTGGTATATATGTAACTAAATTTATTTTAAACAATTACACATTTCTCAAATTTAGGTGCATTTTCATTAACAAATTTGCCTATTTTTTCCTGCGTGGAAATGCACCCCTCATTTGTTATATATATATTTATATAATACTTGTTGATTATGTATGTACATAATCTGTTTTGGGATAGTCTGAACTCGAAGCAGATAAAGCTATAGATAATAGCTTGTAAATATTAGGCTAAAATAATTTTGAGACAAGAAAGCAAAACTGGTAAGAGTAAAATTTCTAAAATGGATAGCAAAATTCTAATGATTGCTTTGGTGAAATGGTAGGACTCCTACTGTGTAAACATGAAATGTAATTTCAAGTCTGAAGTGCAACTATAGAATTTTAAACATTCAAAGGGATTTTTGTGACGCTATTATTCAGTTTTACCTACTTCGGGTTAAAACACTCTTCACTATAAAGAATTGTTTTATGTACTCTCGAAGCGCCTAAATTCTCATGACTCTTACTTGCTTATGACAGCCTATCAAAGGTTATGACAGCGTAATCCCATGACAACAAGAATATATATATATATATATATATATATATATAAATATATATATACATATATATATATATATATATATATATATATATATATATATATATATATATATATATCCATTCGTTTTATTATGCATCATATATATATATATATATATAACAAGTTTATTCACTATTATTGCGAATATTTTAAGCGCCTAATGTTAGTTTTACTGGAATAACAAAACACAAATTGTTTTGACAGTTCCAGGAATTGAACTTATGACCTTATTACTGTGAACCCAATACTCTGTATTGGTTTCAAATTTTGGCATAAGTCCAGCGATTTCCGTGAAGGAGATAAGTCAATTGCATCAACTTCGAAAGGACGAATGGCAAAATCGCACCCGGTAGTATTTGAACTCAGTATATTAAGTAAAAACAAAGAAAAAATGCTATTAAGCGTTTTTTCCGGTGTGTTAATGGTTCTGCCAGCTCGCCCGTCTCTCAGCATTTTATATTGATTTCAGATATTGGCACAAGACCAGCAGTCTCAGCGGAAGGAGAAAGTCGATTATGTCGATCCTAGAGTTCAACTGGTACTTATTTTATTGACCCCGAAAAGATGAAAGATCTATTAGACCCCGGAGATATTTGAATTCAGACCGTTAAGTGGAAAGAATGCCGCCAAACAATTTTCCCGTCGCGGTAACGATTCTGCCAGCTCACAGCCTTAACTCAATAATCTATATTGATACAGGGCTTTTTACAATATTGTAGCGCCTATGTTTTGTTCAAGAAGGTTATTAACATAAATAAATGAACTTCCATTAAGTATGTACATATCGAAACCTGCTCGCAGCTTTTACTCGCCCAAAATACACAGCACCCTCTCCGAAATCCCCTCTACTTGTATTTAATGCTTAGCATATTAAAGGCTTAACAGTGTGTGTATGAATATGTTTCTGTTGATATACCGACGCTTATACTACACATAAATGTATTGAAGCGTATAACAAATGCATATACAGGCACACATACGTGTTTGTGTGAGTGACATTAAATAAAAGTGTGTGGATGTATATGCATATATTTATAAATGCATAGGCGAATCTGTGCCTGCATGTGTTGCCAATTTTTTAAATATATATATATATACATATATATATATATATATATATATATATATATATATATATATATATATATATATATATATATATATATATATATACATACATATGTATACAGTGTGTGTATTTCTGTGAATGCGCACCGCGTCGTCATAATCTGCACAAAGAAAAAATACTCTAAGTTATACGTTTGTCATAGGTTTAGAAAATATAATTATTTCTTTGCAATTCGAAATGTTTCTTGTGTCACTGAACAATCGATGGTTTGTATAACTTTGCCATCAACCATCGCTGCATATATTTCACGATGATATAAAGCTTATTACTCACCGTTTACATCTCTTTGTTCTCACACAAGTCCATCTCCCAAGAGTTTAGTCATCAAACGACGTTTGATTTTCACGAAATTAATAGACTATATCATTATTATCATGATTATTATTATTATTATCATCATCATCATCATCATGTTACGATCATGATCATCTGCTCTCTCGTTGATTTTATTATTATTATTATTATTATTATTATTATTATTATTTAGTTGAGATTGAGGCTTTTTGTTGTGCTCTTTTTATATTGTTTATTCATATTTTTATTGTTGTGTCTTTGTTTTTATTTGCTGAACAATCTACTTGCTAGAATGTTCTCTTTTTGTCGGCGAGCGCTGAAAATTTTGCCGCAACACCTGAGTCTTTGACTTCTCCACCGTTTATTAAACTCCCCATTCCTATGTACATTAACCAGCTCACTTCTCTACAGTCTACTATGAATTATACACAAACTCCTTACGAATGCTCCCATTATGCTTCATGCTTTCGAAATAAATACGCAGAATAACTGATTTTATGATAGTGATAATATATTTGTCTGAATGAAAGTAATACACGCCATTGTTTTTATCACTCTTTTATATTCTTTAATTGTCGTTGTTGCTGTTGTTGTTGGAGTTACTTTGTTGAGCATGCCGAACTCTGAATTGCTTCTCAGATATCTCCTTCAGCGAAATATCTATCTATCTATGTATCCATATATGTATGTATGTATGTATGGATGGATGGATGTATGTATGTAACTATGTATCTATCTATCTTTCTGTTTCTCTCTCTCTCTCTCTCTCTATCTATATGTATATATTATATATATATATATATATATATATATATATATACATATATATATATATATTATATATATATATATATATTATATATATATATATATTATATATATATATATATATATATATATATATATATATATATATATATGTCAATCTATCTGCCAATGTCTCTCTCTCTCTCTCTCTCTCTCTCTCTCTCTCTCTCTCTATCTAGGTATCTATATATAGTGACAGTCAATCAACCAGTCTGCCAATCAATCAATCAATCAATTTATCCATCTATTAGTCTGTCTGTCTGTCTATATATATATGTATATACCTAAATATATATACATATATTTATTTATTTATGTGTTTCAGCCAAGTGGCTGCGGTCATGCTGGTGCACCACCATATATATACATATATATATATGTATATATATATATATATATATATATATATATATATATATATATATATATATATATATATATATATATTCTTTTATTCTTTTCTATGTTTGTTTCCGTGTTGATGCCGCGGCCATGCTGGGGCACCACCAGTCATATGTAGATACATATATGTATGTACATAGATATATCTCCTAACTCCAAAACTTTTAGGTTTTATTGTCTTTTTATTAATTTCATCGGGTTTCTTTCCATTGAAGAGCGTAGGCTCGAAACGTGAAAGACTTTCTCACCTTCCCGTGCGTCAAACTAATACACCTGCTTGTTGTTTATACACCTGTCTTCGTCTTTTGTTTTCTATAAATTTTAACTTTATATGCGTTTGTGTATTTGTACATACACGTATATATATATATAGATATATATATATATGTATGCACACACACACACACACACACACACACACACACACACACACACACACACACACACACGTATATATATATATATATATATAGTTGAAATTTACAGAAAAACAAGAGACGAAGACAGGTGTATAAACAACAAACAGGTGTATTAATTTGACACTTGGGAAGTTGAGAAAGTCGTTTATGTTTCGCGCCTACGTTGTTCAACAGAAAGGAACATGAGGAAAAAAACATAGAGAAGATGAAAAAACTTTTGAAGTTTGGTTACCACTCACTCATGGCGACTGGCTGGACAAAGGCAGTTAGACACGAGAGCTAGGAAGAAGGGGAGATAATAGAATATAGATGATCCAAAAGCGAAGGTACCTGTGCGTGTGTGCATGCGAAAATGTCTGTGTTCGTGTGTATAGTGCCTGGTGACTTTGATGTGTGGATGTGTGCGTGTGTAAGTTTATGCGTCTGCAATGTGTGGGTGTGTGAATGCTAGGAAGTGGTCAGTCCTAGTGTGTGAGGGTTGGTGTGATGTGGTGTGTTGGTGTGATGTGGTGTGTTGGTGTGTAGTGTGGTGTGCCGGTGTTGGCGTGTGGGTTTGAAGTGAGCATGTGAGGATGGGGTGTGGACGGAGGGCGTATCACTGCTTGAAGAGAGGAAATAGGTGTCAGATGAAGAGAGGAGAGGAGCCGGAATATATATATATATATACACTCATATTTGAAAATGCACTGAGACTATATACGATGGTTCAGTCATGTTGATATTAATATATGAAATGGGTTAAGATTTGTTGATTTTCAATATTGATAGGGTCTACTCAAAATA
>NC_142937.1:76384152-76386652 GCF_046866305.1 Octopus bimaculoides | reverse complement strand
TTGTGTTTGCTCTCTCGGACATGCCCTCAGTCATAAAGTGAGGCACACTCACCAGCTACGCAGATGATACAAAAGTATCGCAGACGGTCAAGGATCCTACTGACATCCTAACACTGTAGAATGACCTGAACGCAATACATAAATTAGCTTATGAGAATTATATGCAGTTCAATGGCGCAAAATTCCAAGCACTCCACTATCAGCCCACAAACTACAGCTGAAATACATGGAACTAGCAGGCAATGTAATCTCAAAATTAGAGTCGGTGAGTGACCTGGGAATCCACATGAGCAACGATGCAATTCTCCATGTGCACATTGCTCAGATGGCAACACTACACAGGCGGGTGGCAGGTTGCATCCTTAGATCTTTCAGGACCAAGAATAGAGACAATGATTCTGCCTTGGAGAAATTTTGTTCTCAGTCGTCTGGACTACTGCTTCCAACTGTGGTTCCCACAGAGTGTAAAACTAATTGCGAAACTAGAAGCGATCCAACACCACTACACAAGAAAGATAGACACAGTAAAACATATGGGCTCCTGGGACAGAGCGGCAATGTCCAACTCACTACTTCTCCAGATGCAATACTGAAAAAATCCCCGGACGCAGTTAAGGCGGTGCACCAGCATGGCCTCAGCCTCTGGCTAAAATCCACAAAAGATAAAAGATATCTAATACCATACAACATGAAATCTTTATAAAAATTATCCCTGACAATTAACATCAGCTTCACTTGAAAAGGGGAGATAATGTTAAAAATCAAGATTTCTACAAATTTCTCATTTTATTAAAGAGAAGACAGGCTTACTCTCTGGTGATAGATAGCCATATATTTGCGTTTCTGCCTCAAAAGACATCATTAACATAGCAATTGTTGAAATCTACATTCAACAGGTAATGGACATAGTGATTGGCTTGTTATGTATTAAGTATACATATATCTAGACCTCTTCCACACGCACATACGAACTCTCTTATACACACGCACGCGCACCTTCGTTTTGGGATCACTACTACTTTATTATAACTCCTTCTTCCTAACTCTCCTGTGTGACCCTTCTGTCCGGCATTCGCTATGATAGATCGCTAGCCACTACACAAACTAATTTTTTTCTCTCCTTGTTTCTTTCTGTGGAAGATCATAGGCTCGAAACGTTAAAAGCTCTTTCACTTCCCGAGCGTTACACTAATACATCTGTTTGTTGTCTACAGCACCTGTCTTCGTCTTTTGTTTTTTTGTTTTTTCTTGTGAATTCTCCCCATGTATGTATGTATGTATGTATGTATACATATATATTGGTCGTTTATATAAGTATATATAAGTATATATTGGTCGATTTGGGTTACTGTTTGTTTTGTTTGTAAGCTTACCTATGAACTTTTTTTCCATTTGTGGTTGCCCAAAGCGCATGCGGAAGCTCCTATTTCCGTCCTGACCAAAATAAACAGAAGAATGTCAAATTATAAACATTTACGATACAGAATTTTACAGCAAAACTCTAAAAGGTTTGTCATACATGCTATATATGGAGAAATATATATATATATATATATATATATATATATATATATATATATATATAAACAAGTTATAATGCACATTTTCAACAGACAGCATAAACAATTAACACTAGATACTATGGCCAAAACAATTTACTGGTTACAGAAAGAAACCTGACGCCAGCGATCCGTAAAGTTAAATTCCAGTGATAACGAGTAAGAAATAGAAGTAATGGGTTCCGAAGAATGTAACCTACAATAAAAATGGTAATAACAAACGCCACTAAAATCATTAAATGCAGAAACTAAAACTTTGGACATGAAACATCGATGGACGTAGGAAATTTATTGTTCTCCAGAAAATATAACAGATCAATAAGGATTTCTGAAAAATCCTTATTAAAAGAGCTAAAAGAGCTGCAGATTGACATTTACCATAAGACACACCACACACACACACACTCTAACATCACTCCACTACATACACTTGTTTTTGAGTGTATTTGTGTGTATGCGTGTGTGTATGTGTATGCACATATATATAAATAAATAAATATATATATATATATATTCCATCGATGAGTTCATGAACCTTGGTTCTCTTCCCTAAAACTATATATTTATATATATTTTACTCTGTGAAACTTAATTTAATTTCAATTTTTAATAAATTGATTTTAATTGAGTTTTTACCTCTAGTTTTGGATTTTATCCCTATTATTATTATTATTATGATTATTATTATTATTATATATATATATATATATATATATATATATATATATATATATATATATATATATATATATATATATATACACACGTATATACATCATCTTCATAAGCATATATTTCTATATACTTATATAGAATATATGTACGTTTAGAAATTTACACATGCATGTATATGCACACACTCACACACACACACACACACAAATATATGTGTACATGCGTGTATGTATGTGCTTATGTATATAAGATATAAAAACACATTT
>NC_142937.1:76309152-76379152 GCF_046866305.1 Octopus bimaculoides | reverse complement strand
TTGAAATACTATGAATAACGACTAATATCCCTCAACTCACATCATATTGCTCCAGTCCACTCAGCTGGCAAAAATGAGTTGTAACTGTAATACTAATGGCCAGCTTGGTTACATTCTGTGTCACGCTAAATCTCTTTGAGAATTACGTTAAGGGTACGCGTATATGTGGGGTGCTCAGCCACTTGCACGTTAATTTAACGAGCAGGCTGTTTCGTTAATCAGATCAACTGGAACCCACGTCGTCGTGAGCGACAGAGTGCCAGTTTCTTTTCTTATTTGATCTATTAAAAATATCAAATCACATTCTGGTATTTCAAATAATATGGGAAACACAGACTACATGCAATAATTACTATAACTTGTCCTTTCGAATACCTGCCCTTTCGAATACCTGCCCTTTCGAATCATATGTACAATTTTAATGACTTGTAACTGGTTGATCATAGGGCTTTTTCATGTTTTTCTATCAAAAAGGTTTTTCAATCAAGCATGGTATTATCACTTTATGCATGTGCATCTTGATGAATATATATATATATATATATATATATATATATATAGTGTAGTATATTGCCACTTAAGTGTGGCTGACCCCTAGGGGTGGATGTTACTGTTGCTTTTAGCCCCAGGAGGACATCTCCTCCAGCTGGCTTATCGACACACGACTGTGTCCTGTTTGCCAAGGGAGTTATCCCTCTCACCTCGACCAGCAGCACGAACGTATATATATATATATAGATATATATATATAGCTAAAATGAATATATATATATATATATATATATATATATAAAGGGCATTATTACAGAAAATAATAACGCCACACATAATAACCACATTTAGTACCTAATGCGAGGAAAAACAACCAAGAGAAGACGACCAACTTTCTTTTAAATAAACTTAACTGTGCATCGGCCGATTTCGCGATTACTAGAATGAATCTAGATTTCGTTCATCAGCACAGTATTGTCCCAAAAATATATATAAATAAACAGAATTCTCACCTCACCAAAAACGAACACACTACGTATCCGACAGAGTAAAGGGAATGAAGTTTATCTGTATATATCTTCATCAAAGCAGCGGGAATACTTCCGGGTTGCTTCTGGGTACCCATGTGGAGACAGGAATAAAAATTCAACATTGAATATATTCCGTGTATATATTTGATAAATAAATTCAAAAAGGGATAAAACTCTTTTACAAGAATTTTATCAAGAAGCCAGTGTGTAAAAAATTCATAAGGGAAATTTCTATTCCCAAGAATATAATTATTCGTTTACATTTATATAAAGGGCATTATTACAGTAAATAATAACGCCACACAGTGGACTTCTTTTTGAATTTATATATATATGTGTGTGTGTGTGTGTGTGTGTGTGTGTGTGTGTGTGTCAGTGTGTGCGCGTGCGCGTGTGCGTGTGTGTGTGTGTGTGTGTGTGTGTTCGCGTGTGTTTGTGCATGTGTATGTGTTTTTGTGCTTTACTGATTAAAAACCGGCGTTAGTTTGTTTACGCCTCCGTAACTTAGCGGTCGGTTCAGTAAAAAAAAGATAACGATAGAATACGTATCAGGTTCATTAAAAGAAAAGTAAGTTCTGTGTCGATTCGTTCGAATACGAACACTTGCAGCGGCAACCCAATGACTGAGGCAACTAAAAGATAAAAAGGATAAAAGTTACTTTCAACTATGACAGGCTTTTGCTAACGCAGTAAATAATCAAAACGTATTCACGTTTAACGATAACACAAATCAGATATCGACATTTTGGTTCGGAGAAATAAAATATGATATCAAAGTCTTCTGGCGGTGTTTATCATTGTTGGACGGTAACCTAACGTAATGTCAATCCCAGCATATCAATTCAAGCTGTCACATTTGTTTTAAGTTAAATAAACAGATATTGCAACACATTATAGCCTAATTAATCACATCAGTATTACATCACAGGATATGGTGACAAATTGCATGCGCAATTCCATACCAAGCTTCCATAAGGCTGATAAGTGCTGTCGAGCTTAAACGAGTTGTACTTATGTAATATTCATTATTCAAAGAACGATATTACGCTTATACATAGATAGATCGTTACGATATTGATATCGTCTGAATCTTATCAAATATTTGTACATATCGAGATGTATTGCATCAATCTGCCTGTCACTTTGTACACATATATATGTATGTATGTATGTATGTATGTATGTATAAAGAAAATGACACTAACTCCAATAGACTTGCATATATATATATATATATATATATATATATATATATATATATATGTGTGTGTGTGTGTGTATGTGTGTGTGTGTATGTGTGTGTGTGTATGTATGTATGTATATATATATATATGTATGTATGTATGTATGTATAAAGAAAATGACACTAACTCCAATAGACTTGCATATATATATATATATATATATATATATATATATATATATATGTGTGTGTGTGTGTGTGTGTGTGTATGTGTGTGTGTGTATGTATGTATGTATATATATATATATGTATGTATGTATGTATATATATATGCATACATATATATGTATGCATAAATACATATATATATATATATATATATATATATATATATATATATATATATATAAGTGAATTATATATATATTTATAGTATGTATACTGTATACATGCATATGTATTATATATATAGATAACATACATACATACATATATATATATATATATATATATATATATATATATATATATATATATACAGCTATATATATATATATATACAGACAATTCCACCTATATAAGTATATGTCTATATATACATATACATACATACATACATACATACATATATATATATATATATATACGTATATATATATATATATATATATATATATATATATATATATACGTATATATATATATATATATATAGATATATATATATATATATATATATATATGTATATATATATATATATATATATATATATACATACACACTATAGAATAACGCATCTTTCTACTTAGGTTATATATATATATGTGTGTGTGTGTGTGTGTGTGTGTGTGTGTGTGTGTGTGTGTGTGTGTGTGTGTGTGTGTGTGTATGAATGAATGTATGTATGCATACATATATAGATGTAGATTTATGACAGTAAAATGGAAAATGGGGGGAAAATGTGTATGCCCATGCATCTATGCTATATAATTCTATAGGTTTATGTTAATGCTTGCGTATAAGTATGCATTTTCTCTGTTCTCTTGAAGGTCTTCATGATAAGCTCTTTCCAATATTGATCTAACGTAAGAGATTTCATCTGTATGAAAAATATTACATATTTTTCCCGTCAATGGTTAGATCTAGTCTCAAGGTATTGACTGATAAACGAAACTAATACACCACACATTGAGATGCTATCAGCATCATTCGTATATATTCGTACATAGATCTATCCATACGTACTTGAAACATACATATATATATATATATATATATATATGCATACACATATGTTTACACAAACACACACACATGCACACACATATATATGTATTAATTTATATACGTATATACACATAGATATGTATACATCTATATTTATGTATGTGCATATATATGTATATCTGTACATGCATATACATACATATATGTCTGTGTCTATATATATATATATATATATATATATACACATATATATATATACGTATATGTACATATATATATATATATATATATATATATATATATATATATATATATATATATATATATATATACATACATATATATATATATATATATATATATATATATACATATATATATATATATACATATATATATATGTACATACATATATATATATATATATATATATATATATATATATATATATATATATATATATATATGTACATACATATATATATATATATATATATATGCACATATATAAAATTCATATATACACATACGCGCACGCGCGCGTAAGCATACACACACAGGTATATGATGAAGACACACGTCTTCCAAAGTGGTCTTCGCTATTGCAGTACTGATGTTATTAGTGAAACATGAAGATTAATTTTGATATACTGCTTTCACTGCTGTAGCGACGATCCATCTTTAGTGTTTCGTGGTATGGAAAGGCAAATCCACTCTTAGATCATATCTGTAATTCTTTGGCCTCACATAGAACTGGCAATTCTAACGTCACGTTCATTGATTGATCGCCTGATCTTTATCGACATCCAAGTAATCGATGCAATCATCTTAATCGGCATCATCCTCATATGATTATCATCAATATAATCAACATCATCATCATCATCATCGTCGTCGTCGTCGTCGTTGTCATCCTTCATCTTCATCCTCAATATCACTAACGTCATCAGTTATTATAGCTGTTTATAAGACCCAGTCTTACTATTACAATTTTCACTTCAACTTCTGTTCCTTTTCCCCTGCTGCTCGCGAGCAGGAGGTTTGTATATGACTGTCTTTTTTTAAGATGATTCGCAGGATGTCCATAGGTTACAGATCAACAATCAGGACGTTAGTCTTTTTTTTTTATCATCCTTCCCTTGTGCTGTTAATATGTCCACGAGCAAAATATTTAGCGTCGACCTGTACTGATCCTCTAAATAGAAGTATATCCCACGTTATGCTGCAATGCACTACCATAAAGAGCTGCAGGAGCGTAAGCTTAGCAAGAGTTCCGTCGGTTGCTATGACGATTTTCGGGTCTTCCTTTTAGATACTGATGGGTATCGCTCTTTACTAGATACATGTTTAATATACTGTTTATCTTTCAGTCTCTTCTCACAAATATCGGAGAGTGAAGCGTTCTTCACGAACCTGCGTTCGCGAGATGGTTGTAATCTGTAAACAGTTTTGAGTAGGAACCGCAAAAAGAAGTATGAACACACAATGCGCATGTGCGCACTGAATTCGTAAAACGGAGAAGGAGAATAAATACGGAATGCGAATATCAAACATGTTATATGATGGTCTGCATGTCATGTCTGATATTACTTTCACGCAGGTTTGCTGCAATTTTCTTATTTATCTTGCTCTAGAATTTATAATCTTCACGTACGATCTACTTATCATGCTTTTCATACCATCTTCTACGGGAGAAATTTAACCGTTATCATAGGCGCATAGGTTTCATTTCCAGCTACGAAAATTTATTGCTTGGAGGTGGAGTTTATTTTCAGAACTGAAAGATGTGGAATAGATACCTCAAATAAATCTGTCGCTCAAACAATCCCGCCAGTACGGCCTTGATTTGGTATGTATTTGCGAACCCGAGATTATGAAAGTAGATCTTAGTGGGATTTGAACTTAGGACGCTGAAACAAATATAGCAAGATATTCTAATCGACCCTCTAATGACTTTGCTATCTTAAATTCATATATCTCAAATTCCTTTCTATTATATGCACAAAATATCTAGTCAATTATGTCAAACCCAATGTTCTGTTACTTATTTGATCGATCCCAAGACCTTGGGGGAATTTGAACTCAGAACATAAAAATGAACGATATACCACCAAGCATTTTGCACGATTGCTAACGAATCTGCTAGTTCGCCTTACAGAGTTCTTATATTAAGGTAGATATTTGTTTTCGATAGTGAAGAAAAGAAAGAACAACTAAACCAAAGAACAATATAATATTCATCTTAATTTCTTCAGTATTGTCAATGTACTCAAACGTTATACATAATTATGGAGTACAAATAATGACAACATTAGTACTGAAAACCTCTGTAAAATGTATGCTAATCCCCACCCGGAAAACTCTATTAAAACACTCATCAAAGAAATGGGATATATGATAAAACGTATGTAGTGGAAGACTTGCTTCTAGAATAAAGGAAATAGCAAGGCCACAAAATAGAAATAAATAACTTAGAGATTAACATCCAGGAAATGCCCATAACTTCGATGTCTTTAAAGATAACGTCCTTAATTTAATCAAGGCTATTGTACTCTGAAGAAGAATCAATACTTTTCTAGATATAATAAGCTGGGATGTGTAGTATATAACATATTGTAAATACGTCTAAAATATTTGCTGACAAAACAAAGAACTTAGAGAAGGAACATAAATATACTTACAATAACTTTTTACACGATGATAATAAAAGCATTTCATTCGCAGAACATCTTATTAATGTATAATATATGTATTATGTGTATATATATATATATATATATATATATATATATATATATATATATATATATATATATATATATAT
This sequence comes from Octopus bimaculoides, assembly GCF_046866305.1. Taxonomy (NCBI): domain Eukaryota; kingdom Metazoa; phylum Mollusca; class Cephalopoda; order Octopoda; family Octopodidae; genus Octopus; species Octopus bimaculoides. The sequence goes on along the minus strand of NC_142937.1, from coordinate 76,372,895 downwards.
ATATATATATATATATATATACATATATGTATGTATGTATGTATGCATGTATGTATGTATATTTATATATATATATATGTATATACATTTATATGTATATGTATATATATGCATATACATGTATATATGTGTGTGTGTCTTTCTGTGTGTGTATATATATATATATATATATATATATATATATATATATATATATATGTATATATATATATATATGTATAAATATAAATGAATTAATGGAGAACCGCATAAAAGCACTGAAGACTACATGCAAGAGTTACTCTAATCTGTCCTTTTGAATATCCTCAAAGCTATTACTATTTCAATAATATGCACAATCTTAACACCCGCAATTCGATGCAGACGACAATGCATCTGTATACCGTATATATACAATTAAAATGCAACAAAAAATTCCCACTGTATAGGAGAAAGCTTGACATGGTGACATCTACAACAAAGATAAATATAGGTTTATTTATTTCGACATGATTTATCATCGTACCCGTAATCACACGTCTCGATTCAGCCCCACGTTAACTACTGTGGTCAGTTTTCCTCTTTTTGTCGAAAATTTGGAGACCCGTGTCTTTTTTGTATCTATTTATTTGCAAATCTGTTAGAGGAGTATAACTACGTCGATTTCACCGTTTCAGAGGGAAAAGTTAAGAGGGCCATAGGCAAAATCTTTTTCCCCAGATCAAATAATAGAAACGAATAGAAGTCTAAACGGCATCCAATTCACATAAAAAATGACAAAGATACCAAAGTGTAATATCCATAAACAATAACATGCATTCCAAAGTGTGATATCCATATTATCATATACGTCAGATCATCCCTGTCTTTAATGCGGAAACATGCTGATTAAAGATGCAGCCGGACGATTTTCATATTAACAGAAGTATCAGTCATAGCGTCGAAATAAGTGTATACCTATTAAACCAACCAGATTTTCCAAATATGATAAACTAGGATTTCTAGATGTAATAAACACGTAAGCACAAAAACACGTAAGCGCACACACATACACACTCATACAATCCCATACAGAATAGCGAAAATAGTCGCACATCTGTGGCTTTGAGTGGGTGATTTTCTCAGTAACAGATGTAAGACGATAGCATCCATCTTGAAGGTAACAGTTAAAACAAACCTTACAATTTAATTGATATCATACGGAAAATTGGGAGAGTTATTAGAGTGCTGGATAGAACGCCTAGAGGTGATCGTTTAGACACATAATGCACAGCGCTTTGAGTTCAAACTTTGACGTCAACTTTGTCTTTAATCCTTTCATGCTCAAAAGAACCAGTCCAGGATGTTAAATTAGCGGAACTGTTTTAGGGTCTGACAAGATGCCTTGCGGTATCTGTTATGTCTGCGAATGCATTAATGCCTTACTGTATTGACCTAGATTGGATGTCTTTCGTTTTGATAATTACCAGCCTTTCGTCCGTCTGAGAATGATAAATATTGTCCCGCGTCAACTGTCGAGTACAGGAATAAGACCAATTATCAAATGATTACTCGAGATAGCATCAAATGTTTCTACCATAATTTAGTTTGCCAAGTTCAAATTTCAACTTGGCCTATATGTGTGTGTGGACACTTAATCTATCGACTAGTTTAACCATACAGCCTTGAGCTTCATTAGAGTTGTCCTTTCTTTTATAAATATACGATCCAGGTTTTCGATTTGAGGACAACTTTGTCTCAGCCCTTACCAGTTCTGTAAGTTATGAAGAGTTACGAGCATGGCCGTTACAACAGTTGTGACAGAAAATGGGAAAATCCTTAAGAGTTGTATAAAGAAATTCTAATATATATATATATATATGTTTGAATGCATGTATGCATGTATATATAATATATATATACACGTGTACCGAGGTGTAATTTAAAAGGCCTGCCTCTTACATAAATATATAAGTGCGAGTATTTCTATGTGCTATGTTGGAGACGTTTGGTGTTCGTCTGGTATGTTGAATTTTGTTCACTTTCATATGTCTTGATTATGGCTGCATTGACGATTGGAAAGTGAGTTACGTACACTAACTATGAAATCATATGATTTGCGGCTGAATCTGTTTTCAAGAGACGATTTCCAGGTTGCATTCCCTCGCTGTCGATACACTGTATATTTATTATGGTAGTTTTGACTGTAAGAGTCCCTCAGAGTGTGAGGCATTTATGTGTAGTAATGCCCTTAATATAATATAATATATATATTTGCATTATATTGGAAAATATCAGTATATTTATTATGTAGGAAACATTAGGTGGAGAACTGGCAGAGTCGTTAGCACGCCGGGCAAAACGCGTAGTAACATTTCGTCCGTCTTTACGTTCTGAGTTCAAATTCAATCGAGGTCGACTCTACCCTTCACCCTTTCGAGGTTGATAAAATAGGTACCAGCTAAGCACTAGTTCGCTGTAATCGACTTAGCCCCTCCCTCGAAATTGCTGGCCTTGTGCCAAAATTCGAACTCATTATACAGAAAATAGATGTGTGTTATATTGAAAAGAAATTATTAGGCGTTCTTTACTTGTTCTAAACGGTATTAGCAAGTGAATAGTTGAAAGGTGTTTAAATCTCGGACAGAAACACATACAAAATATAGCACAGACGCACAAAAAACACTCGTAAAACCATACACTCGAACACACATACGCTCACAAATACATACATATACACATTAACACAGAAACGCACACATACACTCCCAATACGCACTCAGTCACTTATACAACAGCATAGAGACGTTCTAAAATGCACAGACAACACACACACACACACACACACACACACACACACACACACACACACACACATGCATACATGTATGCACATACACATCTACACACATTCAGGCACGCACGCACATACTCAAACACAGTTCTAAACACACATACAAACACGCACGCAAGTACTCAAATGCGTATGCACCCATACAGATACAGAAAATACGTTTAAAGATGCCCACACGTTCATGAAAACACACATAGACGCACACTTAAACAGAAGCTCACAATTGCACACCTAAATACACACACACACACAAATATATATATACATGAACACATACACGCACAAACGCGTAAACACGCACACATCACATGAACACATATACAACATAAACGCATACACATAGGTATGAATGCATTTGCACATAAACACGTAAACACACAAACGCGTTTCGTATCGTCACGTACAAACATACACAAAAACCACACACAAACGCAACCATGCAAACAGGCGCACAGATACAAACCGGTACATACAAACAAAAGATGTTTATGACAAACCATTTTCGACGTTTCTCTGAACATTATTATTAAAGCTACTTTCAGATCTAAATTAGATTATTAAAGCTAACCGTAGATGACTGAAGAACTTGAACACTGTGTGTGAAGACAAAATCATTATGAAGCTGTTGTGACTATAAATGTACTTTGCTTTCTATAAGTAATTTACTTCTGAGTCGGCCTTTCATCTCAACACTAAACAGAAAAGATATAAAACCTACCTAGTTTATAGAGATATATAGATACATACACATACTTTCATATATATATATATATATACACATATATATATATATACATACACACACATATACATACATGCATACATACATACATATATATATATATATATATATATATATATATATATATATATATATATATATATATGTATATATATATATATATATATATATATATGTATATATATATATATATATATATGTATATATATATATATATATATATATATATATATATATATATATATATATATATATATATACATTTATACAGACACATACATATACGTATACACACACACGCATATATATATATGTATGTATGTATCTATGTATGTATATACGTGCACGTTCACTTTGTTTCTTGATGTATATCGAAAACATATGGATATATATTTTACTTACAATTTCTTTCGTATCGTGAACGATCGTGGCTATCAAGTACACCATATTGGATTCGTGACACATAGTGAATATTTCTCTTGTTGTTGTTGTTGTTGTTGTTTTCGTTGCTGTATGCTGCTGTTGTTGTTGTTATTGTTGTTTAACTCTAAATCAGACCATCGATATGAAATCATTTTTGTCTCACGAAGTCATTTCCTCAAGATCTTTTCGGTTCCTGTCACAGAATAGGAAAATTTAAGATTAAGGGAAAATTATCAAATTTGGTATATTGATGTTATTTTTTGCACGCTGAATCCAACTTTGAGATTCATCTATTCCCCCGCAAAATTTAGGAAAATGTTACAGAGACTCAAAATTAAAAAATGCTTTTGTCCAGTCAGAAAATAGAAATCGGATATCCGCGTATTTTCTACATGAAGACTGTCTTTCACAAAATGACAATCAGAAATAACAGCAGTCACAAAATATGGATTGTCAAAACTTGTGGAGGTAGTTGCGGTTGTGAAAGGGTATAGTTGTATTGAGCACACCATCCTTGTTGCAGCTTAGACAGGACAGAGTACAACTTTGCTTGTTACTATTGAAACAGATACTAGTATGGGATTTACGTTCTTGTGTATCATGTTGACTTCCAATTGGCTAAAGTTACGCAAAATTTACAAGCTTTAAAAACTATCAACTTTTTATTTATTAATTTATGGCAAAAATAAATTTCGTTTTGATTATCAGCATACAAAACTACATTGGTTTAGAAAATTTGAAAACAATTGAATCAAAATTGAAAAAGTGCGAGATATTTGACATTCTTTTTTGTTTTTTTCTTCAAATATGATGACTCAAGAATGCAATGTATCGTTCACCTTATTTGAGACGGTAGGGTGTCAGATGAGGGAGACGAGACAATTTTTAGTAGTAATTTAGGTAGCCATTTAAAGCTTTCCCCGCCTTGTATTTCCAGTTAATGTTAATTCAACTTAGCTCTAATTGAACAGACATAATCAAGAGAATTTCCGTTGACATAGTGTATCTGGACTCACGTTAGTCAATGTACCCTTCTTTTCTTCGTTTTTTTTTTTGACAGTATTGTATGATTGCTATGAAATGGATTTGAAATCGAATCTAGTAGAGAAGCACCAGCTCCAGAATTTAGGACATTTGACAACAATGAATTAATATGTTTGTTACCATAATTCTTAGATTTGCTCTGGATGAGTACACTATTACAACGCACCTTTTTCAGATTTCGTTAAATAGTAGATGGTTCCGCGGTTAAGGTACACGAAACTTGGATGGATTGGCCTTCTAAGAGGTTTCACATAAGCCCGCCAGTGTATAGGCATGGAGTGTTATCACGTGAACCAGACCTCCTCTCTAAGAGTTGAGTAGGTAACATGCTTTAAGGGTAAGCTAGGGAGATGAGACGAGAAGAGTAACCTAAAGGAAGCGGCAGAAGGCAGAGTGAAACCAGCGCTGCATCTTTCTAAAAACTAAAAACATGAATCTCCAGAGTTTACAGGACGATAAGGGAATCTATGATCATCGACGGCTGTAGACACGGCTTATGAACAGAGAAAGAGAGAGACAAACAATGGGAATGATATGAGTCAAGGAACAGCGTAGAAGCTCTTATCCGCTGGAAGAAAGCAGAGTAAAATGGACGAGGGATCTCTCAAAATCAATGCAGCAATTAAGTTTCATTTCCGGCTATAGGAGTTTTGGGATATTTCTTCAGTGAAAATCAAATAACGGCAATCTTTTATCTTTGATCTTTTATTTGCTTCAGTCTCCAAACTATGGCCAAACTGGTGCACAATTTTGATGAATTCTTAGTTGAATGAATCGACCCTCCAGTACATATTATTTCATAAACATGCTATCCATTTTATCAGTCTCATTTACTGAGCCTCTAAGTTACGGAGACATAAACACACAAATACCAGTTCTCAAGCGATAGTCAGGGGCAAGCACACACACATACACACACACACACACACACATGTATGACGAGTTTCTTTCCGTCTACCAAATCCACTAGCAAGGCTTCACTCAGCCTGGATCGATAGCTGAAGACTCATGCCTAAAGTGTGACGCAGTGGGACTGAACCCGGAACCATGTAGTCGGGAAGCAAACTTCTTAGCATACAGCCATACAGGCATCTGATTATAGGTTTCAGAAACAGTGACAGTAAAAATGTATTGAAAAATCTGCACTAGAGATTTTTCTACAAAATCACTCATTTCTCTTTCGTCTCGCCAGTTCGCAGGTGTACATCAACAATGAATGTGCTTATATATACATAAGTACATGTTACTGTATTACATACAATCCATAAATCTATCTATCAACCTCATTCTCTCTTTCTCATTCTTTCTCTTCCTCTCTCTCTTTATTTCAAACTCTCTCTCTCTCTCTCTCTCTCTCTCTCTCTCTCTATTAAAAAAGAAAAGTTTGTTCCATTATTACTTTATCTGTACTTTAGAGTATGAAGTATTTTATCGATAAAAATTACATAGGTCTATATACACTCACACACACAAACGCATACATACATACACACATACACACGCACACACACACACACATATATACATATGTATAGTTGGAATTTACAAAAAAAAAACAACAAAAGATGAAGATATGTGTATAATCAACAAACAGGTGTATTAGTTTAACGATCGGGAAGGTGACAAAGACTTTTACGTTTCGAGCCTACGCTCTTCAACAGAAAGGAACACGGGAAAATAAAAAAGAGAGAGAATAAAATAGTCTTAGTGGCTAGCGGCATATAGAAGTATGTGAGACCGCATGGATAAGTGGTTAGGATGTTCGGCTTACGATTGAAGGGTTGTGAGTTCAATTCCCAGCGGAATAAAGTGTCTTGAGGAAGACACTTTATTTCACGTTTCTCCAGTCCACTCAGCTGGCAAAAATGAGTAGTGCCTTTATGTCAAAGGGTCGGCCTTGTCACATTCTGTGTCACGCGGAATCTCCTTGAGAACTACTTTAAGGGTACACATACTTGTGGAGTACTCAGCGACTTGCACGTTAATTTCACTGGAGGCTGTCCCATTCATCAGATCAACTGATCAACTGGAGCCCTCATCGTCATAATTGACGGAGGGCTTTTATATATATATATATATATACAGTAACCCCTCGAGTGTCGAGGGTGTTATGATCCAAACCGCGTCCCCGCGATAGGTTAAATCCGCGAAGTAGAAACAGTACTGTACTGTATATTTTTTATAATTATTTTTATAATTTGTTTACATTTATTTCATTATAAATGCAAAACAACACCACACACTTGCCTCCTGGGTTTCGTTTTCTATACAGTATGCGCAATTCTTTGTTTACTCATCTACGGTACACTAAGTATTTTCTTTTAGCATATTTTAATTAATTTGTTATACACTGCAGTGTCGTACTGTATATTTATTTATTAATTTAGTAATTTTTAAGTGTGAAAATGCTTATTTTACCACAAAAATAATTAAATTCTAAAGTATAAAAATACTTATCTGCTGTAGAAACCTTCGATATCAATTTACATATATTAGCCAGAAAACTCCACGATGTATTGAGGGCGTGATAGGTGAACCGCGATATAGTGAGGGATTATATATATATATTTCGTATGTGTATTTCGTGTGCAAGATTCTTGATGTGGATACGTGTGTTGAAAGAAATACAATTAAACCTTGGGAGAGGCATTATGCCGGTAATAAACACACGCACTGGTTCAGTCCTTTATTAATTTATATAGTTTTTTGTTAAATTATTTCATTGCACTCTTGCAATCTCTTCAGTAACTTGTCTCTCCACTTCCAGATCATATATTCAAAATAAATGGAAGTGGAGAAACAAGTTACTGAAGAGATTGCAAGAGTGCAATGAAATAATTTAACAAAAAACTATATAAATTAATAAAGGACTGAACCAGTGCGTGTGTTTATTACCGGCATAATGCCTATCCCAAGGTTTAATTATATATATATATATATATATATATATATTCACGGTAAGATAATAGTCTAAGAAGACCTGAAACTCCTCAGATGTATATACTTAAAAGTGTATATCAAAAAGACATTCCTTCTACTTAATTACCAATGTAGTAGTAGTAGTAGTAGTAGTAGTAGTAGTAGTAGTAGTAGTAGTAGTAGTAGTAGTGGTTTATTTTCAGTTCATTATTGTTTGAGGAAATATATATATAACCAAATGCATTCCTGCCTTGACCATCATGTTTTGTTATGCATATTATATCCAGGGATACGTTATCTAAGCTGTCTTTGTTATTTTTAGGATACAATATTTAGCTTCTATTTCTAGCAATTGAGGCGACCATGCTGAAATGCTCCCATTAGTACGTGATGGAAACCTAAAATTTTTATAAGTCAATGATTTGAAATAGCAGATTTGACCTAATTCACGAATGATTTTTCATGTGGATAACATTCACGTATTTACAATTCACAGATTTTAAAATCTAAATCGACTGACATTTTCTAACCTTATGTTCTATAAATGATGAAGACAAATGTGATTATGCAGTCAAAGAAATGATAACGCTAAGATTCTAAAGAAATACCGTTCTTGTGGTATTTAAGTTAAGCAAACAGTTCAAAGTTTGTTTAAGAGAAACTTACAATGCTGATGTATCTGCAGAAAATAGTAAGTCTTTTGCTATTGTTCGGAATAATAGAAGTAAAAACTGGAAATAATATATTGGAGAATATTTGATACGTGTAATCATCAGTAAGGCACAGTTGCCATTTGGAATTTTAAATTTCACAATGAATAGACTTAGATGTGAGCTCTTGTTTGCATCGTGTTTCAGTTAAAAGAATATATTTACCGAGATGATTTCATTAACAATTTTGTTGTTGTAATCTTTCTAATACACACATATCATATAGACGAGAAATAATAAAAGGTATTTTTTCTTTTCCTTTATTTATCAAATGCGGTTTTTCAAAAGACTCTTTGCTAACCGCTCAAAGTACTGGCACCAATAAATAACAATAAAACAAATTTTGAAAAACAGACAATAGCACGAAGAAGAAGAAGACATTTTCCTGACCAGAATATAATATTACAAAAAATAATATTTCAACTACAGTTATAGTGACAAATCTTCGTTAGTGCTAAAGCTATGGACTGAATAAAAATGTTAGTAGCAATAGCAACTGAGATGATGCCGAGGGTGTATTTACTCAAAACATAGTGCTTACGTTTTACTAAACGCTATGTTTCTTAAGGTGGCCACTGGAAAGTATTGCAGCCGTCAAGAAAGAACAGTAACAAAATAGTAAGACTGTGATATACGACCAAAAGCTATCTTATATAGACAACACTAGTGGGAAATGTTGTACGTTTGAGTATAGCGAAATAAATAAAAGTTAATTGTGCAGAGATAACTGTGAAATAATGTCCAGTAGTTTTAACACACAAACCACGCTTTCCCATCACACAGCCATCCACTCTGTGAAACTACACTCTGATTGTTGGAGAAACTAGTCAAGCGTAGATATATTTGGACATTACTTAACTATGACATGAAGCAGGAGAAAATACACAAACACAGCGATTGATGAAATAAAACAATGGGTCAGCACCAATGGCTAAATAGCAATGTTCTGAGTTCCAAAATCAGCTACAATTGCTGCAGTCGTAAATGCATCGTAAAATAAAAACAAATACTGTGAAAGTTTTAAACAAATAAAGTTCTACTTAAATCTTAAGCATGCAAATATCGCTAGGTTTTACAACCAGGTGGCGTTAATATAAGCAGATAGAAATGACAAGATACAACACTCTACAGCAACAATATGTCTTTCGTTCGCGTCTTAAAACCTGAAACGATATTCATTGGACAAAGAGAGTTGGGAGAGGATGAGAACCCATTGAAGATTTGCAGTCGGTAGTGAATGGACTTTATAGTATAAGAGAAAGTAATATTGTCTGAGTAAAGGAACGGAATATTGACATAGCTATAAACACATACATACGTAAAAGTTACAACAATGATAACAGAATAACTATTAACATTCAATGAGTAATAGCGGTTCTCTATTCTAAATTATAACTCTATTAAATACGCTATGTCAATAGACCACATCAGTCAGATACATTCAGCCTGTTTGATCAGTGGACGGCAACCACACCGTTTGTCCTTACATCGGAATATAAACAACGATGGTAGCAGAAGATCAGTTTTACCTAATAAAACAGAACCACATCGGTGATAATATTCTTAAGAACACACATGAAGAAGAGAGATCCTTTAACAATTCTATACCCTACAGAAGTCTCTTGTAATTCAGACAAACACATCTCAATGTTCTTTGGTTAGTGTTAACGTGAAAACTTCTGTTTTCATTCCATTTGAAATATATCATGGGCAATTACGTACAACTGTCATCTCTCTCAAACATACATCCACACACCCACCACACTCACATATTCACCTTCGCGAAATATTTGTGTATTTCTACACACACATACACACAGACACACACACACACACATGTTATAAATTAGAACAAACAATAAAAGGTTGTCATTATAGTACTGTAAAAATCTGTAATTATATATATATATATATAATATCTTATATATATGCACACCTGAGCACACACACACACACACACACACACACACACACACACACACACACATATATATATATATATATATATATATATATATATATATATATGCATGAATGTGTCAAAGCAAGCTTTTGTTTTTCCACTTTTATTTTCTTTATGTATACCTATACTCAAATATATGCACAAATTTCACACCTTAGTATGTGATATATACATATGTACGTGTATATTTATGTGTCTGTCTATGTATGTATTGCGTATACTTGTAGAAAAGTTTGTACGTGTGTATATATCACTCTCAAATCTGCGATTCATTTATGCTTTTGAGTAAAGCAATTCACAATTATATATGGAAAAATGAACTGTGCGTATGCGTTTGTATGTATGCATATATGTATAATATAGAGTGGCTGTGGTTTCGGGTTCATTCCAACTGCGTTGCACCTTCGGTAAGTGTCTTCTACAAAGTCTTGTGAATGGATGTGGTAGAGGGAAACTGAGAGCGGTCCGTCGCATATGTGTGTGTATATATCTTTGTTTGTCTGAGTTTGTCTAGTGGTGCGACAAGAGAGACCTATAGAATAAGTCCTAGGCTTACAAAAAATAAGTCCTGGGGCTGATTTGTTCGACTAAAGGCGCTGATCCAGCATGGTCGCAGTCAAGTGACTGAAACAAATAAAAGAACAAAAGAATGCATAAACACACCCTCGGGCATACAAAAGACAGACATAGTCTGATACTAGTTGATTCATAACTGTTATTACGAGCCAAGTCCGCAATAATGCAGTCACTTAACAAATACATACATACGTTCAAAAGACTACAGATCCAGGCCATCGCTGGGACTGTAAAAGTCTGTAAAACTTTCCAGAAGTTTGTCATTTAAATATATATGAGCATGTCTAGATATGCAACGATATGGATGAGAATGCTCACACAAAAAAAAAAAAAAGCATGCAAATCTACACATATATTTACATACAAAAATACCATTTAAATTCTATTGAAGGTGCTTTGGATCTAGGCTAGAATCCGGCTCTTTCTGTATTGGCAAGAAATCTTGAAATAAAAGTGAATAATGACATACAAAGAAACAAACAAACAAACAACTTTGAAACATACAGCTTCTATATCCGGACTTCAAATTTACATTTATGCCAATAATAATAAGAACAGTGAAGCTTTATATTGCGTCGAACGATTATCGACTGTTATTTCTAGCAAAAATTGGTACCTTGTTGTGCCACTATTTCCTATTTATAATTCTACCTTTAAGGTGCATTATTTCATTGGAATATGTATGTATATATAATATAATATAATATAATATAATATAATATATATATATATATATATATATCTATATATATATATATATATATATATAGTTGGAATTTACAAAAAAACAAAAGACGAAGACAGGTGTGCAAACAACAGGCAGGTGTAATAGTTTAACGCTCGGGAAGGTGAGAAAGTCTTTTACGTCTCGATCCTACGCTCTTCAACAGAAATGAACACGAGAAAATAAACATAGAGAGAGTAAAACAAAATGCATTAGTGGCTAGTGGCTTCAAACTGCATTTCTTTGGTCTACTACAAATAATCAATCCTGTGTCTCAAGGCGGCGAACCGGCAGAATCGTTGGCGCGCTGAGTAAAATTCCACAGAGATCGACTTTATCTCTCATGCTTTCAGAGTCACTACAGCAGAATAACAGTCAAGCATTGGCATCAACGTAGTCGACCTGTCCTTTACCTGAAAGTTCAAGACTTACATCAAAATTTGAAACTATTAGCCATGCCGTGTATGAAATTCTCAGTGGAGGAAGTATCATATTTTACATGTTTGATATTCCTTTCGTTTTTCTTTATCGTGGAGGCACAATGGCCCAGTGGTTAGGGTAGCGGACTCACGGTAATACGATCGCGATTTTGATTCCCAGACCGGGAGTTGTGAGTATTTATTGAGCGAAAACACCTAAAGCCCCACGAGGCTCCGGCAGGGCATAGTGGCGAACCCTGCTCTACTCTTTCACCACAACTTACTCTCTTACTTCTTGTTTCTGTTGTGCCTGTAATTCAAAGGGCCAGCCTTGTCAAACTCTGTGTCACGCTGAATATCCCCGAGAACTACGTTAAGGGTATACGTGTCTGTGGAGAGCTCAGCCACTTGCACGCTGATTTCACGAACAGGCTGTTCCGTTGATAGGATCAACTGGAACCCCCATCGTCGTAAGCGACGGAGTGCCAACAACATTTTCTTTATCCCTATCGCCTTGTCTCCATCTCTTTCTTTCTTTCTCTTTCTCTCGTGGTACGCGGCTTAGTGGTTAGGATGTTGGACTCAAGATCGTAATATTGTGGTTTCGAATCCTGGATTAAGGGAGGCGTTGTGTTCTTGATCAAAACACTTCATTTCACGTAACTCCAGTTCACTCAGTTGACAAAAATGTGTAATCCTACGACGGACCGGCGCCTCGTCCAGGCAGGGAATAGATACGCCATGAAAACTGGGAAACCGGCGTCTATGAGTCTGTATAACTCGGGAAGGAACACTTTACTCTTTCTTTCTCTCTTTCTCCTTCTGTCTTTCTTTAAGATTCGTTCAAAATATTAGATGTATTTCTCTGCATAGGAAAAATACAAGTCAATCAGAATAAACCAAAAGGTCGAAACCAATATAAGTCTCCAGCACTATGAGCAATGTACCTTTTTCATGCCCCCAGGGAGACTCTACTCGAGTCTTCTGATAAAAACACTAATCAAATCCCTAGAAAATGTCACGCTTCTTTGTCTTAGATGCGGAAACGAGACATTAGATAACATATCTCTTGTGTCCCAACTACATGGTTCCGGGTTTTGTCCAAACTGTGTAGCACTTTGTGAGAGGATTTGATAGAGGGACACTAAAAGAAGTCAGTCGTCTGTATGTATGTGTGTGTGTGTGTGTGTGTGTGTGTGTGTGTGTGTGTGTGTGTTTGTGTGTGTGTGTATGCATTATGTATATATGTATGCATGCATATGTGTATGTAATTATTTATGTGTGTATGTGTATGTGTATGTGTCTTTCAGACTATGTTTGATTCCCGCCAGCGCCAACATCACCACCACTCGACACTCGGTATTGGTTTGTTTACATCCCCTGCCAAAGAGTTCGATAGAATGAATAGTAGGTTACAGAAAAAATGAATAATAGGAACTAGTGTCGATTCATGTGACTAAAATTCTTGAATGCTGTGCTCCAGCATGACTGCAGTCTGATGACTGAAACAAGTAAAAGATAAAAGATGGACACAGAAAAATAATAATTATTATTCACTCTGGTACTCAGGTAATTATAATGTATAATTCAGAATAGGAAATAAATACTAAAAGTATAAAAGATCACATTATCGAAGAAAAAGAGAACAAACAATAGCTACTTCACCGAGGAGACAAAGGAAAAGAGAAAAAAGGTTGGGGATTATGAAGTGGAATGTGTGTATTGATAACGTCTTATACACCCCGAAACAAATGGCGTGGTTAGCCGCACCTCGTGGCCCCGATTGCGAAGGCAGTGAGCGGAGAATGGCCAGCTGCACCCACTACAACAGTTACCACCAACTCGCGAGGTTCATTGATAAGATTATAAAGGATACTCCTAAAAAGAGAATGGTGACTGCTGGAAAGTAATGAATCATTAAGACACTCGAACGGATTGTGCAATGGTTAATAGGCAACAAGAATAATATTCACTTGTTAAAGGGGTAAAGAGTCTCTTCGGTCATGAATGACCATGGGATTGCACCTAGAAAGTAAACCCTTAGAGGCAAAAGTCCGGGCAAGGTTGTTTATGGAAGACCAGCAGTCACCCATACATACCAGCCTCCCTTCCCCACGGCACCGATCTTACCCAAGGGAAAGGCCGATACGGCATAGCACCAGTGACCTCACATCTCATTTATACAATTGAGTGAACTAGAGCAACGTGCTCAAGAGCACAAGACACAGCACGTGTCCGGGCATCGAACTCACTATCTCATGATTGTGAGCCCGACGCTCTAACAACTGAGCTATGCGCCTTCACTTTTTAAGATTATCTTTACAGATATTCTATAGAAATTATAGCCAATCTTAACAAGTGATATAAATCGCACTGCTAACGCAGTAGAACACGGTATTGGTATATGAAAATGATAAATATACTTTATACTATATTATGGTTGCATAACGAAATACCGCGTCCCTACAAATCATTAACGATAAAAATGTCTTTATTGGTTTTTATTTGACAAGTTGATTATAACATATTACCACCTTTTATATTTTGTTTCTTACTTGTTTTACTCATTGAACTGCGGCCATACTGGGGCACTGTCTTGAAGGATTTAGTTGAATAAATCGACACCAATACTTGTTTGAGTTTTAAGTGCGGTCCTTATCTTATCGATCTTTGGCTGAAACGCTAAGTTACAGGAAAGTAATCAAATCAACGCTCGCTGTCAAGTGATGGGGGAGGGACAAACACAAGCACAATGCCACACACACGTACATACACATAAACACTTATACAATCATACGCACGCATTCATACATTCATACATACATTCGACGGTTTCTTATTTCGTTGCTGCACACAAGGGGCTACACACTCACGAGATATTAGTAGACCCAATGCTATTGTAGGAGACACTAACCCAAAATGTCGCGCAGTGGGACTGAACCTGAAACCACGTGGTTGCAGTGTGAGCTTCTTAACCACACAGCCATCCCTGCCCCTTTCTGAATAGAAAATAAAAAATAAAAAAGGACCACAATCGTTCACAGCATTGAAGCTGACTGAATGACGCGAAACCTAATTCTCAATATTGCTAATCATTCACATTACACAAGCGATGTGGTTTTTAAAGGGTTGTTCTTTAAGAACGACATGTTTTATACTGTCTACACGAGAAACAATGCAGTTATTTTTAGTAATTCATACGTTTTGAAAGAAAAACCACAACGTCTACATAGCAAGGCCAGACAGCAGAATCACACTGGGTTGACACGAACCAATAGATTGTATTGAGACTATAAGAAGCTATAGATGATTTTATCAACAAAGGAGCTCCCAATATACTGGTAAATAGTTTTATTTGGTCAGTTTCGCCCGGTCACGTCATCTACCTTAAGCAGTTTTATATTCCTGGCTTGTATTTATTCAGAAACCGTCTCGTCTTGATAAGTTTATCTCGTTGGCGACCTGCCATAATGTGTGTCGCTTCGTCAGTTAGCTTCTGCCTATAATTACCAATAGTTGAAAAAACAAGAAAATTGATCATTTATTATTCAGATGGACGCCTCTTAGTAGTCCAGTTTCTTTTCTTCTTTACAGGCCACTGTCTCAATTCACAAACACGTGTGTGTTTCATAGTGTGAGCGCCCCTTCATTGCGTTAGTTTCGTTGTGTTGATAATAACAATCTTTCTAAGAGATGCTTGGTCAACTGATAGTGAGACCAATAGTGGTTCCAGAATGACTACTGATCGTTTTCAATTTGTTTATGTACTAAAGGAAGTTTATATACTCACTCATAGCTATATTCAGTGACTTGTTTTGTACAAAGGCCATGCACTCACTACTATTTTTCATAAAGATACACATACTGCCATAAATGTCCATATGTACACAGATATATACATATATATATATATGTGTGTGTGTGTGTGTGTGTGTGTGTGTGTGTGTGTGTGTGTGTGTGTACATACATACATAAGTGTGTGTGAATGTGGGAGATATATGGTGGCGTGGTGCAGTGTCGGCGATGGGTGGAGATTTTTCATTTATTTCAGAATATATGAATTTGTATGAAGTATTTATCGCAGATGTGAATAGAAAATAAACATCGACTCGGCTGGAGATCATCTCACACCGATTGAACGTCTGACAAGCAAGAATAAAGTTATTAATTAGTACACCTAGTGTGTCTCAGTTCTGAATTATCCACCTGTAGACGATACGCAAATATACAAACATACACACATACATATATACATATGTAAGTGTGTGTGTATATATGTTATGCGTGTGTGTGTGTGTGTGTGTGTGTGTGTATATATAACATACATATGTGCATAAATGTATATGTTTGTATATATATATATATATATATATATATATATATATATATATATATATATATTCATATACATACATATATACGTATATGTACACATATATGTATGTATATATATATTTATATATATATATATATATATATATATATATATATATATATATATGTGGGAAAGGAGAGAAGGAGAGATAATACAAAGAAATAAATGTCAATTGATGAGGTTATCATGTTGCAGTTTCAAATCTCGATGCACACTTTATAATGGAAATTTATTTATGCATCAGATGAAAAAAAAACAAACAGACGAATGGTGATGCGAGGACATGATGTTCATGGCGTTAAGTGAGAGAATGTCCATGAAATGTAACATCCTCTTGCCAAGGAGAGGAGTTCTTCTTATTTTTTTATTGCCCACAAGGGGCTAAACATAGTGGGGACAAACAAGGACAGACAAAGGGATTAAGTCGATTACATCGACCCCAGTGCGTAACTGGTACTTAATTTATCGACCCCGAATGGATGAAAGGCAATGTTGACCTCGGCGGAATTTGAACTCAGAACGTAACGGCAGACGAAATACCGCTAAGCATTTCGCCCGGCACGCTAACGTTTCTGCCAGCTCGTCGCATTCAGGAGAGGAGTTTCTACTATGTCACTTAACTTGCTAGAAATGGCAGTTAACCTTAAATAATAGTCTTTGCAGTAAGGACGCAATTCCCGTTGGTAGTTGTATGAAGCCTTTCTGAAATACAGCGTGTTTGGGCATCTAAATATGAGGTGACTTGTATGTCAAATAAGACCCCAACCCACTCCCACTCACCTACATGTAATTCCGCGTGACTTCGTCGCTCAAAAACTGTTCATACCACGCCACAGGAATGACAAATCAAATATCAACGCCAAGTCAAATGTTTTCGATAGTGATCCTTATACTTCAGATACCATCGATCTGCGGATTGCAACACAAGTGTACAGGTAGATGTGCAACGTAGTGTTGTGGACTGACTCTCTGCACGTATTTAGTTTTTAACAATTTGCAGACAGTCCTATAGCTTTAGTCTGCACCTACAAATATAATCTCGCCTTACACATCAGTTAGAGCTAGCTTTAAATGTTCCGTGGAAACCCGTTCAGTTTTTAGCATTGCCTAACTGTGTCTTACGTTTTTACACTTTCTTGAAGCTTGCTTTTGGAACAAATCGAAACTACTTTCTTGCGAGCTGAAAAATCGTTGTTATTAATAAAGACGTTGTTTTTGCTATCAATCGTATTATAAATATTGAAATTATCCTTATTTTAACACAATATCAGTATTTTTTAAACAATATTTTTGTCTATTTTTGTAATAACCTAATGTATTTTAATTTCTGCGTAATAGTTAAGGCTCTGTACAAATACATATATAACTGGTCATGTATTATTATTATTGCTAATGTTGTAAATCAGGAGTCGGAGTTCAACAGAATTATCATTATTTCTTTTTATAATTTTTTACAGTTTCCTTTATCATTATTTTCGTCTTCTTTCTTTCTTTATTTATTTGAGGGTATACACGAGTGACTTAGGCTTTCTTGGAACATGTCTGATATAAACAATGAAGTTTGTAGAGCAGACCATTCTGTCTTTGTATTTACCCATCGCGCAGCCCTTTAACACATTCACGGTATCATCTGTCTAAAGCAGTTCGTTTACCATTTTGCTGAACTCTGCGTTGTGAACCTAGTATCATAGCAGACAGTTGAAATAAGCATCGATGACCATCGTCCCTAGTTCCTTGCGCCTTGCGAACGGATCAGCAAATTGAAAAGAATGCAAACATTATCATAACTAAGTGGTTAACGTGATAGACTAGAAATCCATTGAGGTCTGTTCGCCAAGGTTCGAATCCTATCGGCAAAGAAAAAACGGTTTTAAGGCTGTACTTCAGCATGGCCGCAGTTCAAATGAATGAAACTAGTAAAGAGATAAAAATAAGAGACCTGTTTTGAATTTATAGCACGGAACTGCTGCGATATGTCAAAAATCGGAGTGAAGTATAGTTGTCGTGATGCGCTTGCATCACATTCAACCTCAGAACACCTTTTGCGCGTTTGCACGAACAACGCATCTTTCATGTTTTGCATCGAAAAAAATGTTCAAAAGCCATTCTCAGCACATTTATATTATAGGTGAGAACATCTTTCATGTTCTCATCTTCTAAATCGATTGAACAACTCCTGTAAACTTCTGTTTTCTATCTAGCTACAATCTCTCGTAAAGCGTTGGGGTTAGGTTATGATAATGATGTTGATGACTATAATGACGATAATGACGGTTGTGGTGGTGGTAGAGGTAGTGATGACGATGATGATGAGCACCACGACGACGACGATGATGATGACGAGGAGGGTGATGGTGGTGATGATGCTGGTGGGGTTGAGGTTGTGGTAATGCTAATGATGATAATTATAATCATGATGATGATGATGCTGGGTAGAAGTTGCAGGGATAATGATTATGACGATGATGGTGAAGATAATAATGATGCTGATGATAATGGTAATGATGATGATGAGGACGAAGAGGTAGAGGGTGAGGAGGAGGCGTAGGAGTAGGAGAAAGACGACGAAGGCATTAATACTCTCCTTGCGATTTCGCTTCATTGTTACTACTGACACAATTATATTCTTGGTGGTTTAGTTAAAGCATTCGCGCATGATCACTACTGGGCAAGTAAGTATACGCGTTTCTATGCAATGCACGCAATCAACTTGCACTTGCAAATATGCATAAAATTCCCAATGGTGTATTGATTAAATTGCGCGCAGAGAAAAACGAAAAATTACCATGCCCCTCCCCTAAAAAAATATTACAAATTTTATTTTCAGTTAATGAAGACAAAAGACTAAAATTTACTGCTCCATGAATACATTTCATATTGTATTAAATTAAAATTAATCATATGTAAATGATATTCAGATTCCTCAATTCTCTCCTCCATCTGCTTTCCCGCCTCTTGTCGTGATTCACGTCAAAGTATTTATTTATTTATCTCTTTATTTTACTTTTATTTATTTATTGATTTATTTAACTTTTATTAATTTATTTATTTACTTATTCATTTATTGCTGCTGGTGTTTTCAATGAATTTAGGCTAACGCGTACTCAATAATAACCGAAGCGCAAACGTATGTATTTCGTGTGATTTAGTGCAAATCGAGCAAAAGGTGAGCTGTTGTCACAAGACGTGGCTGATATTATATCGGCCACTATTGTGGTGAGCATACAAGCTTCCTGTAGCAGTTTGCATTTATTGCATTAATGCTTGCATCGTCTGTGCACTCTTGCATGAAGCTGTAGCATGTTTTGTAACATGAGCATAAAATATTTCCTTCGGAAAAGTATGAAAAATAATATATATATATATATATATATATATATATATGTACCACAGTAAGCACATAAATGCGAAACAAGGTGGAATAAATAGCACTCGAATACCAGAGATAGAGTAATATGCTTTATTAAAAAGCAGCAAAAATATATACATAGATCAGGCCATCCCATAAGTTCTGTCCGATTTTACATTTTTAAAAAAATGAATGAAATTTAATAGTATTTTAGAATGTCTAATGGAATTAAAGATTATGTTTTTTTTGCATTTGTGTACGTTTATAATAATTAAATATTATTTTACAGAATAATAGAAATAAAATTTCTTTGATTAAAACCCTTTCTAACATGGAAGTAGGAGTACAAAAAAGGAAACTCTGCAGCCAAAGCGACTCGAAACATACATACATACATACATACATACATATATATATATATATATATATATATATATATATATATATAGAGAGAGAGAGAGAGAGAGAGAGAGAGACAGACAGACAGAGACAGACAGACAGACAGACAGACAGACAGAGACAGACAGACAGACAGACAGACAGACCGACAGACAGAGACAGAGAGTGAGAAATGAAAGAAAATGGAAATAACGACATCCTTTACATAAAATCACTACAATTGTTTCAATGCGTTCTTGCACCAATAGTACATATGTGACATGACATATTGTGCAATCATTATCTTACATCCAAGGTGTGTGATATGCATCTCTTCGGATGTATTGTTTAAATAAGTTCTTCGTTAGATCCTCTTAAAATTTAGGATGGCTATACCTCGCTAAATGAATAATAAAGCTTATTTATCGTATATATAAAATATGAATGTGGCTCAGAACGCTATCCGTTAACGTACAAATTGATTGGTCAACGTTCATGTATTAAGCTCATGTGGCAGTCGCACGAGAAGGTCACAAAAACTTTTCTTACAAAATGAAATATGAATAAGTGATATAGTAACTGTTTGCATAGAAATTTGATAGATAATTATTGTTTACTATTCTATCGAAGAATAGTACTATGAACTAGTGCTGATCACCTCTGTTTGAACATGTTAAAACATATCAAGGTGTGGCGTAAGTTAGTGATATGTGGAGTAAACCAGCATCGTTAACAGCTAGAGGAGATGTCCGCTTGGGCTTAAAAAATTGCAATAGAGTTCGCTGGAACGGGCTGCCATGTTAAAGTGGCTACGAATATTACTTGTCAGTACAATTACTGCGTTGATCTCTTTGAGAGATTTTAGAATATAAAATAATGCTGGGCTTATCATTAGGCAGCTAATCGGCCCGATACTTAGGAGAGCCTACTTAAAGGTCTGATGAGGCTTCCGGCGCATAAAAGCCAAAACCTGAACTTTTCAGGATATTTAATGTAAACAGATTATTAGAAGAATTATGATATTCTTTTACGTGTTTCAGTGATTTGATTGCGCCATGCTGGAGCACCGACTTTAGTCGGACAAGTCGACCTCAGGACTTATTCTTTGTATGGCTAGTACTTAATGTATGGGTTACTCTTTGCCGAACTGCTAACTGACGGGGTCGTAAACACACCTACATCGGTTGTCAAGTGATAGTAGTGGGGGGATAAACACAGTCACAAATAACAAATACACACACACACACACACACACACACACGTGCGCATATATATAGTAAAAGAACCAATAACGTTTGTTCTTTTGATAATTATTTTGAGAGTTAAGAGGATATGCATGATCTTCAGAGGTACAACTATAACTAAAATGATTTGTCACTCCACGTCATGGTCTCGGCGGACAAAATCGAAAAGGTGTTGTCCTGGTGGATAGCGAGGGAGAGGCGTTGGAACAGCCAATCCGACTCACGGGGGTCGATTCAATGGCTAACTCTTGAAACTCTTATAATTTATACAAATAAATGACTTTGTGGATAGGCACATAACTGTTTCCATTTTAATAAAAAGGCTTTTACTGGAACCATCTTCATTTTGAGAATGAGAGAGAAAGAATAGAATCTAATAAATTGTTAAATTACAATGAAATCATTTGGCTCGATCCTCACCCCATGCTACTAAAAAGAAACCTCGTGGGCCTAATTTTGCAACGGGAGTGGGTGGGCATATAATAATTTATTTTTTAATAAATAGGCCTTTATTACAACCATCGTCAGTTTGGGAATGAGAGAAGACGAGAACCTAATAAATTGTTAAATTACAATGAACTCATTTGGTTCGACCTTCATCCCATGCCGTTGAATAGAAGCCTCGTGGGCCTTATTTTGCAACGAGACTAAGTACGTATTTATGTGGAAATGTATATATTTAGTTGTTCATTCATAACCTACTCTGGTAATAAAAGTAGATTAGGTTTCACTTGACGGATGAATGATTGCCGTCTCAAAGTATATGTCACACAAATCTAAAATAATTGGGTTTCTCTTGCAAAAACGTGATGAATTTGTCATCGAAATCATGTTTTTGTGACACAAACATTGCTATTTCTCATGGGGTCCAAACCGTTCGTGTTGTATTATATAAACAGATGACCTTTAAGCAACAGATCAGCGGATCAATCACTCATACATCGCCCTATGAGACATGCGAAAAATACACCTACCACCAAATAAATTCGTCACTCTTCATTAAATGGTGTTCTCTGTTAACTATCACCACTTACATAAATTACTTTTCTAATTTACTCCTTCTCTGGATATCATTTAAAACACATGGACAGAATAAAACTCTTCACAACATTTTCCTCGTGCTACTTCTGCGATTCTTTTATGTAAATTTGGATATAAGATTCGGTGCCGCTAGTTCTAAGTGGGTTGCTACGAGTCTGTATTACTAAAGCGTGCGCTATGTGTCAAAATAATTCTTAGTGGTGAGTTTTCTTTGTTTTTCTTTCTGCGTGCATGACTGTATTATTGAGAACCTTGCTTCTAAACCACGTGGTTTTAGGTTCAACTCCATTTTGTGGCACCTTGTGTGAGTGTCTTCTGCTATAACTTTGGGCCACCCATAGCCATCAAAGTGAATTTGGAAGATGGAAACTAAAACGAAGCCCGTCGGGTATATATGTGTGCGTCCATGTATATAGTAGTGTGTGTATGTATATGTGCGTATGTGTGTGTGTGTGTGTGTGTGTGTGTGAGAGAGAGAGAGTCTTTGTGTTTGTGTAGTGATTGATTTCTCATCACCGCTTTTCAACCGGTGTTGGTTGGTTTACGTCTCCGTAACTTAGATGTTCGGTAAAATAGACCTATAGGATAAGTACTGTTATCGATTTATTCGAATTGACATTTCAAGCTGGTGCCACAGTATGGCCGCACTCTAATCATTTTTTAAAAAATAGCCCTTTAAAGTAACTTATGTTACTCTTTTTGTTTTTGTTTTGGAACCAAGTTTACTTTGACATGTTCTGTGACCAACTGTAACCATCTGGTTGTATTTTAAGACATAGTATATCTAGGACTACATTGTTCAATGTACCCTGGTTTGTTTAAGATGGTGGAGTATGAGTTAAGGAAAATTTTGACTGCTATTTCTACCAGGCTAAATGATTCCTCTCCTTAGAGAACACTTTCTGAAGCTCATGCGCGTTCTAAGTTAAGGAAAATTGTGACTGCTACTTCTAGCAGGCTAAAGGATTCTTCTCCCTAGAGAACACTTTTTGAAGCTCATGCGCGATCTGTCTTTTCTGGTGAGGAGTGAGCTGGTTATATATGTGTATTGTCAATGGACAGTGTATCCTGTTGTTATCGACATTGTTTAGTCTATAATTAGTTATTCTAACCGTGACCATTCCATCTTTTCTTTTAAGTATAGTTTACCTAAAGCTACATTCTCTGACATGTCCTTCCCCTTTTAAACTAACAGGGTGGAGAGTGTGCTGCACTTTGGCACAGAGTGTGCCGCACTTTCTGGCAGGTTGAGCAGTCATCCAGAAGCGATCACGTTCGCTCCTTGCGGCAATTTTTGTTTTCCTCAAGGATTTATATAAATTATTATTATGTTCTTATTGGCTTCCAATAAATAAATAAAGTGTGTATAATTAAGTGTGTGTAATGACAGCTAACTAATTTGAATTTATTCTGATTCAAGATATTTTATAAATCTGAAGCCAATTCGTCTTAATTATTAATGGTTCAACAACTCCTTTTTTTTAAATTCTTTACAAAATTATTTTAATTATTTCCCACACACCATAGTAGAAATTTGAATAAAACACCATTGAACGATATTCATGGAAAAATTCTTCCAATAAAACATTGTTTTAACTCAAAATCGAAATGTTTATTGTTCAGTTTCAAGTTAGCATGAAATGAGCTGTTGCCACACCATTCTTTTATATATCTGATGATGCATTCTCGTAAGTGTCCTTTCTCTTTTAAAACGGGTGTGATTTAAGGCAGCGATTTAGTCTTCGTTTTGGAACATCATGCTACAATGTAGAGGTTTCCTTATTGGCTCATTACCCTACGTTATCTGAAAACTAAAAGCAGAAAACTAATCACAGATGACCCTTAACTATAGTGAGAGACCTGGGCATCGAGAAGTTGGGTCCTGGTTCAGAAGTTCCATAATTTTTGAGGAATGGGAAACCACAACTTAGCTTCTATTATTTCCAGGTTTACTCTGACTCGGAGCTGTAGCACCTGTCAGGGTCCAATCTATAGGGTACTTAGGAAGTCAGTTAAGCAGATGGAGCTGGTTAGCCTGTGGAGTTAGGAAGGCAGTTAATCTAGAGGTAGACAAACTATGGTTCTCCGCTGCATTAGAGCCATGCCAAACTGTAGAAAAAGCTTTGGGAGTAAAATCTGTGGAAAAATTGTGACGCAGAGCTTCTTTTTTTGAAGTCTGTTTGATCCGTTTTGCTTGTTTTGTGGCAGTGGTTTCTGGTTCTTCATCTAATTCAGGGTTAATGCCGAGTTCCCTTGTGAATTTGGTGGCAGAATCGTTAGCATGCTGAACAAAATGCTTCGCTTTATTTTGTCTGTCATTATATTCTGAGTTCAAATTCCGCCATGGTTGATTTTTCCTTTCATTCATTCTTTCGGTGTCAATAAAGTAAATACTATAAGTAATAGTTATGCCCGCGTGCCAATGAGATCGACAGGACCCCTATCTCAAAATTTCAAGTCTTGTGTTTATTGTGGACAGAATTATCACCACTCTTATTATATGAGCTGACAGAATCGCTAGTAGGTCGGATAAAATGTATAACAGTGTTGTTGTTGTTTCTTTTCCCATTTACTGATAGAGAGTTGAAGTAACGGAAATACTAGAATAATAATAATATATTCTTTTAATCTGAAAAATAATATTTGGTCACAATCAGAAAAAAAGTTTAGAAAAAAGTCTCTTTTCACATTTTATCAGTTTGGGTCCACGAAATCCATATTAGTTCTCTATTGACTTCCATTCAGACACTTATGAACTGTCCTTCTTAAATCAAATTTTAAACCGTGAAGACAATTGAAATACACTAAGACTAATGTAATAACATTTTCGAATTTGCGTGGAGGGGATTAGTCGATTGCGTGGATCCCAGTGTTTCACTGGTACTTAATTTATCGACCCCGAAAGGATGAAAGGCAAAGTCGTCCTCAGCGGAATCTGAAATATGAAACACGGACGAAATGCCGCTAAGCATTTAATCCAGAGTGTTAACGATTCAGCCAGCTCACCGCCTTTAGATTAATGTAATAATAATTGCAAATTTTGGTATAATTCCAGGAAGTTCGGTGGAAGGGTAAGTCGATTATATGGACCAGAATGCTCAAATAGTACTTATTTTATCGACGCTTGAATAATGAAAGGTGAAGGTGGCAGAATCGTTAGCATGCTGAACAAAATGCTTCGCTTTATTTTGTCTGTCATTATATTCTGAGTTCAAATTCCGCCATGGTTGATTTTTCCTTTCATTCATTCTTTCGGTGTCAATAAAGTAAATACTATAAGTAATAGTTATGCCCGCGTGTCAATGAGATCGACAGGACCCCTATCTCAAAATTTCAAGTCTTGTGTTTATTGTGGACAGAATTATCACCACTCTTATTATATGAGCTGACAGAATCGCTAGTAGGTCGGATAAAATGTATAACAGTGTTGTTGTTGAATTTGAACTGACAACGTAAAGACGGACAAAGTGCTGCTAATTATTTTGCCCGGTTTACTAATGATTCTGCCAGCTTGCCGTCTTAAGGACTAATGCAATAATGTTTCTATATGGTAGAATCGTTAGCGAGTCGGACAAAGCGCTTGTCGGTTCGTTGCATTCTGGGTTCAAATTCCGCTGAGTTTGACTTTGCATTACATCCTGTCGAAGTCGACAAAATTAGTATCCGTTGAACACTGGCGTCGATGTGTGTGTGTTTTCTGTGTCTGCGTGCAAGCGTGCTTGAGTGTCTTTATGTCCATGCTTGTCCCCCCACTGCCGTTTGACAGCTTGTGTTGGTGTGTTTATGTAACCTAGCGGTTCGACAAAATAGATCGATAGGTTAAGTACCAGACTTAAAAACAAAACAAAAAAATAAGTACTGAGATCAATTTGTTCGACTAAAACTCTTCAATGCGGTGCCCAAGCATGGCTGCAGTCTAATGACTGAAATATGTAAAGGATAAAGATAAATTCTGCTGTATTTTTAGTACAGCCATTATGCCAATAGTGGGGGCGCAATGGCCCAGTGGCTAGGGCAGCGGACTCGCGCTCGGAGGATCGCGGTTTCCATTCCCAGACCGGGCGTTGTGTGTGTGTTTATTGAGCGAAAACACCTAAAGCTTCACGAGATCCCGGCAGGGGGTGGTGGCGACCTCTGTTGTACTCTTTCACCCCAACTTTCTCTCACACTTTCTTCCTATTTCTTGAGTAACGCTGCGATGGACTGGGGTCCCGTCCAGCTGGTGGGGGGGGGAAACATACGCCATAGAAACCGGGAAACCGAGTCCATGAGCTTGGCTAGGCTTCAAAACGGCGCATAAATAAATAAAAAAATTATGCCAATAACAAACAGAGGTACTGATTCAATTCAATTATTAATTATTCATCAGCAGGCCCGTTATTTAACCAACTAACTAATTGATTGCTTGCTTAACCACTTGTCTAACAAATTAATCAGTCAATTAATCAATCACTTATTATTAAAAAAAAAGATACATGCAAAACCTATTGGCCTAAAAAATTGTCCGGGTTAAAACTTTTTACTTTGTCTCTTGATTGCAACATGTAATAGGTAATTTGATTTTCTCACATGTAGGAATTTTGCAGTTTTGTATGTTGTACTATCTGCACGCAACTCAGGGAATTTACTTGAGATCAACAAACCCACTTTTTCACTGAGCCTCTTCAAAAAGTAGTATTTATTGATAATAGTAGTAGCAGTAGCAGTAGTAGTAGTGGCAACCTTAATGTGGTTGTGCTAATAAGAACCGTTATTAATCACTTCATTGTCATAATCGTCATCAACAGTCACATCATTACATCCTCCTCCATACTAATACACTTGCCGTCTTCCTAATAATATTAATAATAATAATAATAATAATAATAAGAAGAAGAAGAAGAAGAAGAGGAAGAAGAAGAATCAACATCATCATCATTTCTTCCCTCTTTTTTGAACACAATATGACCTGATTAGTCTCTTAGCCCTTTGAATAAAATACACATTCCCACATTGGCGCGCACACACATACACACATACACACACACATTCATATGGCACGCAACACATGCAGAACACGAGCACACGACCGTACAAAAACGGAGTCATACATAGTGACATACAGTCGGTTATACAAATGCATATATACACATATACAATTGAACCCCTCTTCAGGCACATACTGATATGTATACACATATGTATACATGCATATATATATTGGTCTGTTTGTATATGTATGCATGCATGTATGTATATATGCATGCATGTATGTATGTATGTATGTATACAATTATGTGTGATTGTATGAATGTATGGATGCATGTATTCCTGCACAAACATCCAACAGAAATACAGTCACTTAAGTACAATGAAATAATAAGACGTGAATGAAAAATTGCGGTCGAAGTACATGACGGAAAGTAAAGTTACGAGACAATGTTCTGTTTATTTATTTTTATTTTTTTGTCTATTGATTACAAGAGAAAGAAAGAGACACCTGTTACAGTATTAGCCTTAACAATGCCAAGAAAAATACAAAACAGCAACACCAAATACATGTAGACACCATTAGAAACAATTCATGAATGAAGCAGTTTGCCGTTACATATCTGTAAAGTATTCTATATTTCCATGCATAATTCATTTCCATACACATTAATTTAATTACCAGCCATCATTCCCCACGACGAATAACCCTAACTTCTCAGCCATTTCTGTATTGCAATTTTTATTTTACTTTTAGTTTTGTTTTCATTGTTGTTGTTGTTGTTGTTGAAGGTGGTGGCGATGGTGATGGTGACTGTTTTTTTTTCTTTCTTTTTGTTTTCGTCTTTCTGCCTGTTGAAATTGTTCATAAATGACTTAATCTCTATTCACCAAGGAAGAACACAACTGCTTCAATTTCCAGCTCATCGCTGAGACGACAGCTAACAAAAACAAACACTAACACCAACTTCAACACCAATGCCAATAGCAGCACCAACACCAACTCTAATCCCAACACGTCCCCAAACCACTGTTTCACACTCCAACCTACACGAAAATTATCAGGTATGCTTTATTTAATCAGACAATTTTTTCTGTCTATTTAAGCCGTTTGGCAGTTATAAATAATTTATTGTTATTGTTGTTGTTGTTACTATTATTATTATTATTATTATTATTATTATTATTATTATTATTGTTATTACTGTTTCACCATTCTTATTATTTTATCGTAATTAATTATTATCGTTGTTGTTGATGATATTGTTTTAGTTGTTATTATTATGGTAGAATCGTCAGCACGTCGGACAAAGTGCTTAGCGGCATTTCGTCAGCCTTAATGTTCTGAGTTCAAATGCCACCGAGGTCGACTTTATCTTTCATCCTATAGGAATAAAAAAAAATGGTATCAGTTCGAACACTGGGGTCAATCTAAATTTCAGGCCTTGTACAAATTGTAAAAGGTATCATCATCATCATAAAGCTATGACACGCTACTTTACCTAACAGTGATGTTGGTCTGCGTTTGGTGATTACAAGTTTCGTCAAATTTCAAGAACCTTTCTTAGGATTCTTGCAAAAGACAGGATAGCACTTTCTTTTTGCAGGCCGTCAACGAATGTCATAATTCTAATATATTTCAGCTCCTTAGATAATAGTATGGTTGCCATGCCAAGTGCACCACTTACCACAGGAAAACCTTTCAATTTTACCCTCCATAATCTATTCCTCTCTTTGGCTAGGTCCTGATATTTCTCAGTTTTCTCAATTTCTTGATGTCTACTACATTATCATATGCTAATGCAAAGTCCATCACATATTTGGGGTTTATTTTTCTCCTATCCAATCATATCTACTCTTGTTACTTCAGTAGTATAGTCACTCTCCACAACAGTTTCTGGCTTGAGTTCATATCGCTTTTCTGTCACTTGAATTCCAACACTTCTTTAACAATGTAATGTACTCCTTTTACCAACACAGTTAAACCTGCACATATACTGCTTTTGTGCTAAGTTACTGTATTCACTTAAAAGATGGTTAATACTTTCGACAAGTTTTTCCCCACATTTTGCCTTTCCTCTCTGACTGAGTTTTCTCAATATCAAATTCGTTTTAATGACTTATTCCTTTCCTGAATATCTATAATTAGCTATTTCATTTCTCGTTTCAGGCTTCGAACCAGCGTCCAAACATCCTTGGTTTGTTGCACGAGTCCTTTTTGCAGCTTTTGTCCTGTCGTTCTTACTTTCCTTCTAGAATTCTTCCATTGTTTCAAGAACTCTTTGGATATTTCTAATCATAGAGAGTATTCGTTTATCGCTACGCACAACAGAGTTCTTCACCATCGCAGCACTAATGGTGTCTTCAACTTTTAACAAGTCTCTGCGTCCTTTCCTGCTGGATACGTAGAGCACTTGGATACTAATTTTAGGCCGGCTTGCGATACGCATTGTGAGCAATTATGTAGCTCTGGTTTTGTCCAGTTTAGAAGAGGCGCAGAGTATATCAACACTGTCATGGCTCACGTATTCATGGCCTTGATGTTATTACGTCCAGTCAGATATGTTTTAAGCACTTACTTAATCTTGTTTTTATACTCATTGAAGATTCTTTTGCTCATTTCTCCTTTCATTATTCTATCGTCCTGCAGCACTCCAAGTCCTTGTATCCCCTATCATTTCTGAGCAATATGACGATACCATCGTGTGGAAACTTAATACCTTCAGATTTAATTTTTCAGTCTCTCTTCCTAATTAACATTGCCCTTTTATGCATCACAAACTGCTTACCAATATCCTTGTTAAGTCTAAGACTGTCTAAGACACTTAAAGTGGATGAAAACTGCAAGGAAGTGTATCTTCTTAAAAGTTCATACGCTTAAAGAAACATTTTTGAATTCGGCTGCGTATCCTTACAGAACTCATGCAAAAGAATGAGATTTGTATTTTAGACAAATTAATATGTTTTTATCAGTCTACAAGGATGCAGTGTATGGTCACCTATTTGTGAAAGAATAGATCCATCGTTTCCACTGTACGTCGTAAAAGGCGACTAAAAGAGGTTGAGATAATATTTCAACCCGACCTCGTAAGACTCGCACCAGCAATGATACCCCACATCCACAAAAAAAAAAAAAAAATAGACTGATGCGTTGCAGGGTTGTCACCTGTGTAGTACAAAGGTGTCATTTGACAGAAATGGGGATTCAACAACAAATAGTGGATGCAGCGCATGTACCCATACAACTACTGTTAACACAAGAGTAGCTTGGCAAATGGCAGCCGCATCTCTCTCCCAAAGAAAATATTACCACGCTTCTATATATATGCATACACACACACACACACGCACACACACACACACACACACACACATATATATATATATACATACATATATATACACACATACATACACACACACACACACACACACACACACACACACACACACACACATATATATATATATATATATATATATATATATATATATATATATATATATGTATATATATATATATATATATATATATATACATATATATATCCAAGTCATTTTGTGCGTCAACTTCGTTCTTTCATCTGCTCTATTAACACTTTAGACTGAAGTCGTGTATAACAATTTGTAATTAAAGATTTCCTTGCAACTTCCATCCCACCGTCACCCGTGGTTTTCTTTTTCTTTTCGCTTTTTTAAAAATTGGAAGAAGGTAATGTTAGTTTAACTTAAGACATTTTTTGACAAGATTCAATGATAAAGCCATAAATAGCGTCAAACTCCTAATCAAAATCCTAATTCTTTCTTTCATTCTTTCGAATGCTCTGTCACTGTACTTTTCGTCCTTTAGCACTTAGTTTGCAATTAGCCATGAATATAGGTTTGAGGTAAAGCACAATTGTATATCTTCAATACATATTACATGTGAGGAACTGACAAGATCTCAAGTCAAGTAACAGACATTGATAGACTCTCCTACGATTACAGAGGCTCTGCTATGTTATTTATTCAGCATAAAACTTACATTGAATTCCGTAATGATATAGTCTTCATTTAGATAGATGTCATTCTGCTAAATGGCTTTTTATGATTGACAGTGGCTGTGTTTATGTCCAGATGGTCATCACAGTCGTTATAATGATGGCATCTTTATAATATATATATATATATATATATATATATATATATATATATATATATGTATATATATATATATATATATATATATACACGCATAAATATATATATATATATATATATATATATATATACACGCATAAATATATATATATATATATATATATATATATATATATACACGCATAAATATATATATATATATATATATATATATATATATATATATATATATACACATAAATATATATGCATCTCCCTCTTTCTCTCTCTCTATATATATACACACACACAGAAGCTTGCGCGCACACACACACACACACATGCACACCATCATCAACAGCAGTAAAATATTTCTGGTTCTATTAACATATGCTAATCATTAACATATTTGAAAGCAACCGATGTATACGGAAGGATTGGATCTTGCGGACACTTAGCCAAAATACAGATGTTTTGATATTTTTAACCCTTATCACAATTTGTTCTTCCTTATGTCAAGTCTATAGGGCAGGCCGTGAGTGTGATATTCCTACTAATAGTTGGTATTGGTATAATGTAACAAGCAGCTGCATGAGTCGCGGGAAGCAAACTGTGTGCATATTTAAAATGTCTCGTATAAGAACATGTAAACCCAAGTAAACAACGGTGGAAGTAAACGTGCAATGAAATACAGGAAAATAAGAGATCACTTACTCCCTAATGAGATCGACAAATATACAACTTAAAGGAAAGTAGCATAGACATACATTACATATATAAAATGTAACCAGACAAAAAGGAACACAAAAAAACAAGCACGAAATCAAAGAGTGTCGAAGACAAGTGATGTTTGCTAAATCGAAAAGAATTTATCGTTAGGAAAAAGGTAAACAGTTCTTAGAAGAAATAGCGTTTGTCGCCAACCTCAAAAGACACACGTAAAGACAAAACAAAACAATTCAGCTGAAAAACAAAAGCAGTTAATTCTTTTCCAATCACCCCATTATTTATAGTTAGGCACATAGGAAGAATAAAAGGAGAGCTTTTTGCTATAACGATATTAAGAGCGTGAATTCAATCAATCGTACATCGCTTATTAATGTATATAACTGATTATGATTAGTCAGGCAGAAAATAAAACAAACTTTCAGCTGTTTATATACGAAAACATGTTTTTTTATGGTTACTATATTTTATGAAATCAAAATCGATTATTTGGCGCTCGTGTCTTTTCCGAAACGACTACAAGGTTCAGATGTAACCCGAAATAAAATGCCTCTGTATCTGGGCCAGTGGTGCTACAGAATATACAAACATCCTAGACCTTACAAAAAGGCCACCTGATTGTTTGGAATATTTAATAGAAATCTCTTGCCAAGCACTCCTGCAGTATATATCACACGTGTGCTGTGTCCTCACTCTGCTTTTTCTTTAGTTTCTGCAGTAGCTTCTTCCCTTCGGAATTATCGTAACTTTTCCACCTAAGCACTGTTTTTTGTCTACATCGTGTCCTGGCCACCTCCTCTTATGCTGTCTGTTAAAAATTCACTCACGTCTTCCTCCTCAGAATATTAACTTCTTGAAGATCGTTCCCTCAGGTATTCGCAAACATCGTAACAGTGTCAATTTCACTGGGATATGCATATGTGTGTTTGTGTGTGTGTGTGTGTGTGTGTGTGTGTGTGTGTGTGTGTGTCTGTGTGTGTGTGTGTGTGTGTGTGTACATGTATACGCTACGGGTGTCCCTAAAATTTCCGCCTCAAAAATTCTTACAAAGTATATAATTTCAATCTATAGTAAAATACCTTTGCGAAAGAAACAAGATAGCGCACCGTGGAATTGAACCCCAAACCCCATGATTGTGAAACGAATATGTTTAGTAGTCCAATTTTCTCTACGTTCAGTCTAAGCGCGTTATACAGGGTGTCCGCAAAGTCTGGGTACATGGGGATTAACACATACTTTAAGAAATTATTATTTCTTATATTTAATTGTTTATGCTATGATTTTATTTACTCAATGTACCCAGACTTTGTGGACACCCTGTAGAATACATAACGTTATAGAATATATCACGCCGGTAATTAGTTTCAAGACGTGGGACTTAACTCTGAAAGCAGCGTAAGACGAGAAAACATTAAATAAAATTTATTTGCTTATATTTGTTTTAGTTAATGGTTTCTACTTGTTTTCATGTATATTCATTTCATTTTCCATTTCAGTATTGGTTTTTAGGTGTTCCTTTGTTAATTCTTATGTTTGTAAATGTGTTCGTTAAGACCGATGTAAGTCGATAAATAATCGATTGAATTTGTCCATTTTCTTCTCGTTAAATTCTTGAAAAAAAAAATAATGAAGTAAATTCGAAAAAGGCGTAACTCGATATGACGTAAGTTGAGGTAAGCTTCTATTAAAATTTATTTTGACTAAGTTTTCCTATCGTGAAATTTAACTGTGAGACTGGTGGTCGTATCGTTGGTGGTAGGAATTACCTCAAGTGTGCTTTTCCCATACACATAAGGGTAGCTTATATTTTGCTCAACAGTATACTGTGCAACCTCCTAAGTGTCGTAAAGCACTTTCCAGTACCAGTTTCTTCCCTTGCGTCTCTGAACTTTGGAATTCCTTTCCCCAGTCTTGTTTTCCTCTTCAATATGACCTCCAGTCTTTTAAGTCTAATGTACATCGTAACCTATTGACTTCTGTCTAGCGTCAGTTTTATTCTAGTAGCTCTTACGTTTTTAGTGGTCTAAGGACCTTGTAACGACCGAATACTTAAAAAAAAGCTGTACGCAACATATTTACGTCAAGATACTAAATTTACCGGCTAATTCTCTTCCAAATGTTATGCTGTTATCGGAAAAAATTGTTAAATTATACTTCATAATGAGTCGTTGAATATCTATATAATAGACCTTGCTCAAAGTCCAACCCTTGACCTTATCGTGGTGGGAAGTTTAAACGAGCGGATGTCAGAGCTATGCCGTCGAGGACTTCGAGTTTCTGGTAGGGTCACTCAGGATGGACATACCTGATAGCGGCGGTGTTAAGGCTGTAATATGGCTAACTGGAGGGCAATGGTGAATTCTAGGCGGCGACTGTTCCGGAATCCAGCGACTTCCTGGTGGCATTGGATGGCGTCTGTGGGCATCCTGCGGTGAGAAGGCGTAACACGAGGACGACCTGCCACCGGTCGTGTATGGTGGCTTACGAACACAGATGGGAACCGTTTTCGCCGACTCTGATCATCCCTTGAAACTACTATGAACCCACATGACGCGGTGAAGTCAATAGGAGCAGGCTTAACCACTCCCGCGTGAATGCCGTTACAAGACAAGAAAAGAAGATACATGATAGATAAATACATAGAAAGTCTAGCAGTTTCAACGGTGGTCGGACTATGTAGCCTTTGTAACCTCGTCACAGAGAAACAAAATGCTCCACATGCAAAGAACGTGAAGTACGCTGTCACGTCTAGTACTTCAATCTACCTGCCACGTGGCATTAGTCTGCTTGTTCAGAACTGAGCTGTAACTACACGCATAAAAAAAAATGCACAACAGTGATATTAATTAAAATGGAACACACAACCTTTCGAACAGCTATATATTCAACATGAGTAGCAGGAATGTTTGAATCTGCTTAAATCACTACTAATTTAGCCATTGGTTTGTTCTCCTGTAAATACGTGATTGAAAATATTAAACAATCAGAGAACTTTCAAAGTTAGTTATCCAACGTAAAGGAATCTAAATGCAATGTAAATGCAACACAACTGTAATAGAACAGACGTTTATTTAATGATTCCTAATTTCTCTCTATTCCTTCTATTCATTCACACTCTGCCCATATAGCTTGAAGCCAACTCACACTGCAAACTTGTCTAATTCGCTAATTGCCTCTCGTTTTCGCATCGATATTGATTCAGTTTCGAGGGTATATATCGAATGATCAAACAATAAGTTCTCGATAAACGTCTGTATCTTGTTAGTCTTTCCACAAAGAAATAATGGTTTTGTTGCAGTCGTTGTTCGAGGAAATGTTCTGGTGGAATTGGCATTGGAATAAACCAATATGATTAAGACCGGGGGGCATTTTTCTCTCTCCTCAAATATATAACAATGGCACTAAAGGAAACTTTAGCATTATCTTCAATATCTGTTATCAAGCCAAATAAATGCTGTAACTTGCAAAATTCTATGGATAATCTGATTTCTATGTCCTAAACCTCACGCAATGTATTCGCAAACCTTTACAATTCTTACATTCTTAGAAAGAGTTAACTATTAGAAAGCACTTTATGATATTTCAAATATTGTTTACTACCACCATTGCTGGTGTTGTCGTTGTTATTGTTATTTTTATCAGTGTTTAGCCTCTAGACGGTTCTGATCGAGTAGATCTATGATCAAAGTCAATCAATACATGACCAACCCGAGCTTATTAGATGATGTAAATGAGGTTTGAAAGATATTAGACCGCAACTCCTAGAAAGCAAGTAACAATGTAGATAATCCCACGGCTGGCTCAAATATGTATTTGATTTTCATATTAGCACAAAGTCAGAATCTTATAGGAAACAGTATGGGTGACTGAATATTACCAAGTAAACGACATTTATTAATTTTCTCTCCACGAGGTAGAGATAAAGTCGATCGGTTAAAGAAAGAAACCAAAACCTAAAAGATGTATAATCTGGTACCCCTCTATGTTTGCTTCTCCACTTCACAACGTCCTTCATTTCAAATACTGAAATATATATTTCTAAGTGTACTTACCAGGCAAATGGTTTGATCTGAGACCATGCATTGAAACAAAAATTATTACAGTGTGAGAGATACATATTAGTCATTCAAAAACACACAAATACTTTTAACTTCCATTACACATATTTTATTTAGTGTCAAAATTTTCGTCACACGAACTGCGACCTGGTCACTGACATGATTCTACTGCATCTTTATTTCAAAATTTTCTCACATTCAGTAGCTCTACAATTTGTCTTACATTAAGTTACTTCCTACCACATTCGCATTTTCGATCATACTGGTCTTATGCCAATGTAAAACAATTATCATTTTCGTTCCTTTAGGACTAAACTTGAAGAATAATAAGAATATAATAAACAAATTGTTCATTTACCAATTGCTATACACCCCGCTCTCACAAACAAAAAGGAACCCAAAAGTCCGCCGTTATTCCCTCCGTGAAAATATGTGTTTGCGACGAGACTGTCTTTTCACTCACCTCCCAGGAACTAGACGCATCAACTACGGAACATCCATGAACAGACAACCACATCACACTCCTCTTACAAAACAGAATCCCAATATCTGCCGCTATTCTCCACCTGAGAGAATATGTTTGCAACAAAGCAGCCCTTTTACCCATCTACCGGGAACTAGACGCTCCGTTAGTAAATATAGTGGTGCTAAGAAAAGTGATAATATTGTGAGAGCTCCCACCAACAGATGTCTGTGTTTGTCCCCCAACCCTTGACAACCGATATTGGTTTGTTTACGTCCCCGTAACTTAGCGGTTCGGCAAAAGAGACCGATAGAATAAGTACTAGGCTTACAAAGAATAAGTCCTGGGGTCGATTTGCTCGACTAAAAAGCGGTGCTCCCGCATGACCACAGTCAAATGACTAAAACAAGTAAAAGAGTAAAAGAGAGTAACTGTATTATAGGGCAGTGCTTCGCAACCGTTACACCGCAGAACACTTATGTGCCACGATACGATGGTGGTTGTGCCACAGTATTACCTGAATATAATTTTTTCCTTTACACTTTTAGTTGCATTTTTAGTTCAGGCGTGACGCCGAATTTTGAAAAGAATATAAGTGTACCGCAAGTGGAAAAAGTTTGGGGAGCACTGCATAAGGGAACAGCAGGCTTAACTGTGAGGTTGAAATGTTTGCAGCCACATGACCCCGCGTTCAAATTCAAACCGCAATACATAGAACAACAAATTTGTACTATAGCTTTAAGTTAAACAAAAATCTGGATGTGATATTTAGATTGGTGGTTGGAGATTGTATGGAATCTCGTTAAATATAATATTATACCTCTTAGGTTTTAGACTCGTTTAAATATTATCAACTGGCCTACGCCTGCATTTAATAGATTAAATTCTTTTACAACCATTCGACACTGGTCTTCTGGTTTTCTTACACCAATTTCAGAGGATATAGAAAGCTTATTCGGTGCTACACTTACTACAGTGGCGAGAGGCCCGGCCCCTTACAGAATGTTGTGTTTCTTTTTATTACAGTCACTAAATTCAGCTATCTAAAGCATTCATTTATTGTAACAGATGTAATCCAGGAGAATATTAGCTGCGTTTACAACGGACAGAGTAGAACACTAAGAGCGACCGCTGGTCTTGCATATGTTAATACTAACTGACTAATAATCTAAAACACTGATTATTATGACCGCAAAAACCACTGAGATATCAACTAGACATGAAGATACGAGTATTTGAAACTACAAGTTTATATTTACAATAAGGAAAACACATACACGTGATTGCAGTCACGTACTATACGTTCAAGAGAGAGTAATTTTGAACGTTTGGAAACAAATAACTTCAAAGAGTAATTTTGTTTGGTGAAACAATAACAATGGTGACAAAAATATATAGGCAAAGTCACAAGGAGAGACAATAAATTGGTTAAGCTATATATATATATATATATATATATATATATATATATATATATATATGTATATATAAACTATGTGTGTGTATGTATATATGTATGTGTACATATATATATTCATTTGTAAATACATACATACGTATATGTATGTGTATATGCATTATAATATATGTATTATACATACGTATAATTATAGATATATTATATATATGATTAGAGATATATAAACTAATTATATGTATATATAAATGTATATGTATACATATATATATATATATATATATATATATAATTTATTGTATAAATATGTCTGTATATATATATGTGAGGGGTTGTATACGCACACGCCTAACTACATACATAAATACAGAAAGTCAAGAATAATATTGCCACTACAGGAAAGTATCAGAGAATATCTTTAAAAAAAAAAAAACAACGACGTCGTTTTAATACTACAGGTTATTCCATCAACAAAACAACTTGGTAGAAAAATTAATTCTTGAGTGGAAACTATAAACTGTAGTCATCTCCAAAAAATTAACATCAAAGCAAAACAAGAGTATGTTGGACACAATTACAAAGATACATATAAAAACCACATAAAATACACCTAGGACGTTTATCAGGAATAAAACTAAATTTATTATCACTCGGGTCAGCAAGGCACAAAGGGAGTCCGATTGTAAAGCTTGACAATAATCAAATGAATCTTTGTATCAATTTTTGTTTTTATTTTTTCACTGTCCAGCTAATTAGCAATAACATAGTCGCGTATGATTATATATGTATATATATATATATATGTGTGTGTGTATGTACATTGTTGGGATTGATTTATATACAGTTTAAATAGCTACTAAATATTCAGAGGAAACGGAGTTGGGAAGAAGAGCGATTGATGTAAATTCGATGAGTTTTATAAATAAATAGTTGGATAATAACTGGATGAAAACGAATCTAGGATATCAAAACTAAAAACAATGCCGCCCCGCTAAATA
This sequence comes from Octopus bimaculoides, assembly GCF_046866305.1. NCBI lineage: Eukaryota > Metazoa > Mollusca > Cephalopoda > Octopoda > Octopodidae > Octopus > Octopus bimaculoides. The sequence continues at coordinate 76,333,427 of NC_142937.1, read as the reverse complement.
AACAAAACGACAACAACAATAATAATGATAGCAACAACAGAACAAATAAAGGAAGGAAACAAGACAAAAAAAAACAATACAAGCACAAATAATATGAAATATCTGAAGTCATGTCCGTCATCACTCATAAAAACCAAATGAAGGAACAGTATTTAATTATACAATATATGTATATATATGTATGTGTGTGCGTGTGTGTAGTTGTTCTGTATGTATGTATTTATGTATGGTATGTATGTATGTATGTATATATATATGTATATGCTTATGTACGTATATAAAATGAAATACTAGCAAAAAGTACAGAAGCCAAAAGAAAAAAAAAGAAAAAAACACTACAAGCTATACGAATAGTTAAAAAGAGAGAAGAAAAGAAAAACAAAACAGAAACGAACAAATTATCGGATGGATTAGGAGGAGCTGAAGACCCTAGGTAAAAACAAAAATAAATAAATAAATAAATGGACGAAAAGAAACTAAAGATAAAAAATTCCTCATCATGAGAAATCAAAAGCTAAACTTAACGGACGCCGAAAAATATAGCACATTGTACATATATATATGTGTGTATATATTTGTATATATATATGTGTATATACGTGTATGTATATGTATGGATATATGTATATATATATATATATATATGCATATATTTATATATGTATATACATATGTATATATATATATGTGTGTGTATATATATATATATATATATATATATATGTATATGTATATATATGCATATGTATATGTATATATATGTATATGTATATATATGTGCATATCTATCTATCTATCTATATATATATATATATATATATATATATGTATATATATATATATGTATGTATATACATATATATGTATAAATATATGTGTACATGTATATATATATGTATATATGTATATGCATATATATATATATGTATATATATGTATATATATATATATGTATTTATATATATATATGTATATGTGTTTAAGTATATGTATATATATATGTATACATATATGTATATGTATACGTATATATATGTATATATGTATATATATATATATGTATATGTATATATGTATGTGTATGCACATATGTATATATTATACACACACACACACATATATATATATATATATATGATATATATGTGTATATATAATTATAAATATAAACCTTTTTGCATCTGTGTAATGTGATGGTGTATATACTTTTTAATATATATATATATATATATAGATAGATATTTAGATAGATACCTACTCACTCAGTTACACACGCCCACGTATACACACACACACACACACACACACACACACATACACACACACACACACACACACACATATATATATATATATATAAATGATGATCCTTTTTATATGTGTGTATATTAGTATTTATATATATTTGAATTATGGAATTAATAACTAGACAAATACAGAATTATTGTTGGTGATGAAAATGTACTGAAAACTAGCGGCGAAACTAACAAAAGTATTTATTAAAAGTATTTATTCTGTTTGCGATATAAAATATTATATATAAAACAATGGTTTTCATAAAGAAGATACAGTCGGGGTGCAAATATCTATGACATCAATGATAAAAAATTATGAATCTAACAAAACATTAACACACACACACACACATATATCTTATGCTGTTGATACATATATATATATATGTATATATATCATTCACAAAAAACTAACAAAGTTGTGTTGTAATATACCCGCCGACAATTCGATTATTGAGATAGACAAACGCTAACCATTAATGTGTTTCATGTTCCACTTCTGCCGTCACTTGAACGTGTCCTGACCATTGGACTGAAAGTGTCACCTTCATGTTTTGGGCGCATTGCGCAGCTTTTCGAACACGTGTGTTTTAACATATCGCCTGGTCGATTCATGCACTGTATGTTAGATTGTTTAGACACAATGAGTATGAAGTCAGTCGCATGGATTTTAATTGCTTTTTCTTTATGACAGACGATATATCTTCTGATTTCAAACCGTAAGCTACTCTTTAGGTGCTTTTTCCAAGTCCACTACGTAGAAAGTTTTCGTACAAGTTATGATTTGAGAGCATCTAGAAACTTGAACGCGCGTAACTTAGTGGTGAAGGTGCTCGGCTCACGATCGGAAGGTTGTGAGATTGATTCCCCGTGACGTGCTGTGTCCTTGAGCAATATGCTTTATTTCACGTTGCACCTGTCACCTCACCTGAGAAAAATTAGTTGAACCTGTAATTCAAAGGCCCAGCGTTGTCTCATTCTAAGTCACGCTGCATTCCCCTCAGAACTACGTTAAAGATACGTATGTCTACGGAGTGCTCAGCCACTCGCACGTTAATTTCACAAGCAGGCTGTTCCGTTGATCGGATCAACTAGAACTCCCGTCGTCGTAACCAACGGAATGTCAGTTAACTTTTAGGCGCATGTTCTTCCCACTTCAGCTACATGAGAATCATTGTTGATCTTCGCTTTTCTTTCCCCACATATGTTTCATATACACTGCCCCCTAAAAATGATGTTGCTCTAACTACTGTCTGAACAGTAAACTCCCTTCAAATATTATATTAATATGTACGTTCCATTAGCATGGACCTGGAGTACCACACAAAAGAATCGGTAAACTTTCAGTCAAAATATACAAGTATATATTTGTGTGAAAATGACCTCCACACCGTTCGCAGGCAATATTTTGTATTTTAACGCTAAGGGAAGTAACTTCATATGAGTTATTATAATAGCGTTGACGTTCGCCGCTACCACGATATCCAACGTTATTTTTTCTTTTAGTATTAGTTTGAAAGCTGAGTCAGCGAAGAGGAGCTACAGTGAGATTGAATCTCTAAGCGATTTAAATGCAGTCTTTGATAAAAAAAAAGTATCAAAAAAATTACACCCAGCAGTCTTGAATTGTTGTGAATTTTGGATAAATTCCTCGACCTTTACATAGAATCTTTCATAGAAAATTGTGTTCCTCACCCTCCCAGTAATTCTCATTCCATCACCAAACCTCAGACAATGGTCATCATCTTTTGCGGTATGTACGCACCCTACTCCGACATTACGATTTCTTATTTCACTTCGTACCCGACTATGTACGCTCATTGTACCGTGTGTATTTAGGAATTATTTTCATGTTCTGTGTGGTAAGAGTGTAAGAAATTAAGGGCCAAAACACTTACCTGAGGGGGCGGTTCTTCTCGGAAGACCTTCTGCTGTTCAGCACTCTTGAGAGTTTCTTACTAACCTTGTGTTCCTTCGTATTCTCACTTCTGTACTTTTCGGTCTTTCCTCTATGTTTCATCATTTCGAAGTCGACGACACTAAAATGTCGATTTATACGAATATACCTAACCTCAACATTGTCGTACCTAGCAACAGCCCTTTGCATTATAAATCAAATTCAATAGTGCTAGCTTGACATTTCTTCTTTTCGAGGTGGATATAGTACTATACAAGTGGTAGTTGTGGCGGAAGCATGACGGCATAGGACAAAATGCATTGTGGGCTTTTTTATGGCGCTTTACGTTCTGGTTTACCTCCCACCAACACTTCATTCATAAGGTGCTTATATGGAGGGTGTACTCTACTCATCTTCGATGTTACAGCCACAACATTCCGACGTAGTATCCTTTGATCTTGTTTTACTCCATTATCTTTCATATTCTCCTTTTTAGTTTTTTTTTTTACTACTTGTCGTGTTCTATTTTGATACATTTCAACCTGAAGTATATCAATGTATTAGAATAATAATAATAATAATAATAATAATAATAATAATAATAATAATAATAGCTTCAAATTTTGCCACAGGGGCAGCAGTTTTGGGGGAGGGGACGAGTCGATTACATCAACTCCCAGTATTCAACTAATACTTATTTTATTGACCCCGGAAAGGCTGAAAAGTAAAGACGACCACAGTGGAATTTGAACTCAGAACGTAAAGACGGACAACATGCCGCTAAGCATTTTTCCCGATGTGCTAACGATTCTGCCAGCTCGCCACTTCCCTACTACTACTACTACTACTACTACTAATAATAATAATAATAATAATAAGCCTTTCTACTATAGGCACAAAGCCTGAAATTTAGGGGGAGGGGGTTAGTAGATTGCATTGACCCCAGTGTTCAACTGGTACTTACTTTATCGACACCGAAAGGATGAAAGGCAAAGTCGGAATTTGAACTCAAAATGTAACGATGGGCGAAATACTGCCGAACAAGCATTTCGTCAGGCGCGCTAAGGGTTCTGCCAGCTTGCCACCTTAATAATGATAATAATAATAATAATAATAATAATAATTATTATTATTATTATTATTATTATTATTATTATTATTATTATTATTATTATTATTATTATCATTTTAATCATGAAAATTTCACGAAAACGTTCATTTCTTACACTGAGATATAGGAAGAGTCGATGCGTCATAAACAATCGAACAATTTTCGATAAACTCTTCAACCCTCACACAGAATCTTTCATAGAAAATTGTGTTCCTCACCCTCCCAGTAATTCTCATTCCATCACCAAACCTCAGACAATGGTCATCATCTTTTGCGGTATATACGCACCCTACTCCGACATTACGATTCTTATTCCACTTCGTATACCTCTATGTATGCTCATTGTGTGGAGGCGCAATGGCCCAGTGGTTAGGGCAGCGGACTCGCGGTCATAGGATCGTGGTTTCGATTCCCAGACCGGGTGTTGTGAGTGTTTATTGAGCGAAAACACCTAAAGGTCCACGAGGCTCCGGCAGGAGATGGTGGCGAACCCTGCTGTACTCTTTCATCCACAACTTTCTCTCACTCTTACTTCCTGTTTCTGTTGTGCCTGTAATTCAAAGGGTCAGCCTTGTCACACTGTGTCACGCTGAATATCCCCGAGAACTACGTTAAGGGTACACGTGTCTGTGGAGTACTCAGCCACTTGCACGTTAATTTCACGTGCAGGCTGTTCCGTTGATCGGATCAACTGGAACCCTCGACGTCGTAAGCGACGGAGTGCCAACAACAACAACGCTCATTGTACTGTGTGTATTTAGGAATTATTTTCGTGTTCTGTGTGGTAAGAGGTTTGCTTCCCAACCAGAATGGTTCCGGGTTCAGTCCCATTGAGTGGCATTTTCGGCAGGTGTCTTCGTCTACAGCCTTAAATTTTCCCACGACTTCAGGTTTCCTCGATACAGTAAATACCAGGCTTTAAAAAATAAAATAAACATTAATAGTGAGGTTGAGTCCTTCATCTAAAAACTGAAGATGATGTCCCAGTGTGGCTGCAGTCTAATAAAAATATACGTAAAAGTAGTTGTGTTCCTTATTTATATATTTGCTGTTTTTTTTTTAATTTTATTTTATTTTTTCGTTTGAAAAATATTCATCGGGTCGCGTTCTAAAGTGATTCTTTTAAATAGTTAAAGTTTGCTTAACAATTCCTTGCAAATACGAGGTGACAATGACCTGAAGAATGAAAATAAAATATATTATAATAATGAAAAGAAATATTCAAATTTTGCTTAACTTTCAATATTACCTCTCCTCTCACACGCCTATTCGAAAATGAAATAGAGATGATGGTATCTTTCAGGAAACATGCGTGAGAGTTTGGTTCAAATACTATCAAATTCAATTTGAATCTAGATTCACTACCACCAGATTTATTATTTTGACAATCGCTTAACCCGTTTTACCTCTAGAACAAAACGATCTGATCAAGTTTTATCATAGGTTTCGCCTTCAACTATAAATGTTCTATTATTTTATCGTTAGTGCTTAGTAGAAAAGAATGTTACACACTCCTACTCGATCTTTACTTCTCTTTGACCAGAGACGTTCGTCTGACTTGAACTCTGACAGCGATTTCATTTGTCAGTACTTAAAAATCTAACATCTTTTTAAGTATTGCTTCAGAAAATTTTACCTTCAATGCTATCATTTTGTCTATAGATTAAATTCTTCTGCAATACAAGCACACACAAACACGCCTACGTATATATATATATATATATATATATATATATATATATATATATATATATATATATATATATATATGCATATATAGGTATATATGTATATATATAGGTATGTATGTATATATAGCTATATATATATGTATATACATATACATATATATGCATATATAGGTATATATGTATATATATATAGGTATATATATATGTACATATATACACACACACACACACACATATACATATATATATATATATATATATATATATACATATACATACATATATATATATATATATATATATATATATATATATATATATATATATATATATGTATATATACATATATATGAACGTAAGTATATATACATTTTCATAGAGACGCATCTACACATCACAAAGACATAAATACTGACAATGACATCAAAGCTCAGCTTTTCTTACTTCTGTGGCAATAAATAGGCCAAGTATACGATCAGAGGTTAGTATCTTTAATTCGGCCAACGATAGTAACCACTACATGAACATAAATAAAAGAATATCTCGCTATTTTTCGGTATTTACTCGAGCTTATCGACCATTCGTATGTTTCCGAAATCTTTACAGTCTCCTTGATGGTCTTGTGTCTTGCCGTTATTTTTACAGCGTCCTTTCTCTTTCGTACCGTCTTTTTAGCTGCCAATAATTCTTTCATATTTCCTCTTTTATTTTCCCCTGTCGGACTGAAAAACTGCCACGTAATTCTTGCTTCTTCCATAGCTACTGTTTGAAAAGTGTAACAGTATTGCAGTGTCCTATGTAATCAACTTAAATAATCTTCTCCTTCCACTTTTACATTATTTTTATTTTAGCCAGTGATCAGAGAAAGATGACCAGTCGGAATGTTTGTCAATACGCCTTTCTTTGCTAACCCTCCCAAACATAATTTTTACGACTGGTTTTTGAAACCCGTCCTCTTTTTAATTGACATCTAAGAACTTATCTTATTCTCCCTTCCAGTTTCTAGGTCATAACTACCGGGGAACCGATTATGCACTTAAGACGGTTTATCATTTGACATAAATCAGTAGCAAACGGGTGTTATCTCCCGTAAAAATTTACGCATATTCACTTGAAGAAACATAAGAAATTATGTGTCTCCAGAAAGTCTTCTGAATGTCAGCTCAGAAATGTAATAATTGCACTTAAGTGTAAAGTTCCCTATTTCTAAACCTTATGTGGTTTTAGACAGAGATCTAGTTAAGTTAATGTAACACAAGATATACATTTTCCTTATGAGTTCTTTTCTTAAATAGTTAGAATTACCATAAAATCTCTTTCAGTATTTCAACCAGGAATGAGGATATATTTTATATTATTCAACTCGAGGAAAAAGGGCACTACAAGACTGATAGAAATGGATGTAGTTGATATTCCGTCGTCTGAAAGTTCATGCCTATGAGAAGATAAAATGCCATGTCGGAACTAAGCAACCAAACCCATAGGTCAAAATTGTCTCACCACCCATGACTGTTATTTCCAGATATCAAAATTTATATAATTTTAACCGTTTTTACTGTAGACATCAGATCTATTCATTTAATATTTCATTATCCTTAACAGAGAAACACAGTTTTATGTACTGCACTAGTCTGTCTTTTGTTGAGAAATGTCATATTTAAAACCATTTTTCGTTGAGATATTTCAAGTCTATTGTGGCAACGTGGTCTGATGAAGATACCAATTCTATTTTTTGGTAGATATTTATCGTTACTGGAATAACTATGCAATTTAATTTCGCAGCTAAAGAGTTATCAGTTAATATTACAGCACCACGAAATAGATTGAATTCTTTTAAGAAAAAATACCGATCAGTTTCTGAATCTACAAAACTGGTTCTACAAAGGTTAGCTAGATCTGAGCGAATTAACAAGTAGTGAAGGTATGGAAATTTTCGGCGTTGACAAGAATCAATTCAATACAGAACTTAAAATATATCTCTTATTTAGCCTCACGAGAACTTATAGTTTGCTCAACAGCGTCAGCTGTTTGAGCCTTGTAATCATCCGTTTCGCGCTATTGTCACTGCTTTAAGCAATGGATTATATCCCTCTGTGGTAACTATGTACAATACAACCTTTATGTGTGTTCTGGACCAGCCAGAAATAACGACAAGATTTATTCTCAATTTATACAACTACTTCTCAACTCTGATCCCATATTACCCTGAGGGATCCACGTATGGTTTTGTTGCTAAACTTTAAATGCAATAAACTGGTTATACTTCAACAATACATAAAACACTTTTTATTTTTTCATACAATTCCTAATAATATTCAATTGTAAAAATATAATAGGATTTAAAAAAAAAAACATCGAATAGCTACAGTGTTCCAGCAGACTAAGATACGAATGAAAGGGAGCCATAGGTAAAACATGGTTGAGAACCACTGATTTACTCTGTCTCAAAATGGAAATGCACTTTGGATAAGATAGTTTTGAAAACACGATGTCGAGCTAAAAGGCGGCCATTACATTATCACGTTTATTTCTATATCTGTTCGATTAGAAATGATCGGAAGCTAAATAAGAGTATATGTACACTTGATCGGATTTGAACTTTGAGAATAAAGAATTTCGGCCAGAAGTTCGATACAATACTGATCATAACTTGTCTGTTTTACCTATACGTTATCAATTTAGCGTTGTAAACTCCTTCATTTGACAAAATCTTACGATTGTATCGAAGTAAACTTTTGTCTCGATATAACGACCTATGTACACGAAAGCTTCAGTTTCTGTCATCAAGCCACGTATTTTTTTTTCTTTGGTTTTGTAAGGGAGATAATTGAGTTGTGTTTATATAATTCTCGTCGTACTGCCGTCACCATGGCACCTGCAAAATATTATTTATAAAACCTAAATTAAATCCCGACATATAGAAATAAGATTAGGAAATAATCATATGAAATTCTACAATCTATATGCAATGAAAATGTGTTCAATTCCAAGCTCTATCGAAGATTGGAATTTGTTTGGTTTCTTTATTCTGGAGGTGCTTTAAGTTACGAAACTAATTATATTTCTAAACTCGTAAGACCTAGCCGCTGGACATTTTTGTTTCAAATAACGGAGAAAAGATTTAAATCTTATGCTAAATTTGATTGAATCAAGACTTCTATCATATTATTTCTTTTGATTAATATTGTTGCTCAGGTAATTTTTGTTGTAGTTGTTGCTGTTCAATGTTGATTTCTTTTACTTCTTTAACTTTTAAAATCATTGTTTCTTTCACTGTATTTAGAATATCTCGACTGATCTATTATTCATATTGCAAATTTGATTTCAAAGGTTCTTGTTAGCTTTTCTGTGTTTGTTAACATCTCTGAGAATTCTCTTAACGAGCTAAGTCCCGGAAGAAGCGGAAAAAATTGCCCACGTTATATGGATGACCCCCCGAATTGATACGTGGCAAATTTATCAAGACTCTACAATTGTCTAGTGTTCAAAGGATAGTAAATCTGCGATATTTACAATTACAGGACTTCTATCCATATATATATATATATATATATATATATATATATATATATATATATATATATATATATATATATATATATATATATATATATATATATATAAATATATATATATATATATATATATATATATATATATATATATATATATATATATATATATATATATATATATATATATACATATATAATATAAATAAAATGTATGTATATATACGTATATACATATTTATATACATATGCACCTATATATATGTATATATGTTATATATATATATATATGTAAATTTTTTATATGTATAACATATGTATATATATGCATGTATATATATGCATATATATTATATATGTATATATATATATATATACATGTATATATGTGCATATATATTATATATGTATATATGTGTATATATATGTATATATATATACATATATATATATATATATGCATATATATATGTATATATACATATATGTACGTATAAGTATATATATACACATACACACACATATATCTGTATGTATGTATGTATGTATGTGTGTAGGTATGTATGTATGTATATATGTATGATAGCTTAAGAATAATTCGGGTAGCATCACGTTAATTTCAGCAAACTGAACCAAATGACTTCTCTCTTTAAATTAAAGACGATAATAACAAAAACAGGATTTAGACATTAACTGTGGAAGACAATCTAATCAACTTTACGTTTCGCACATCATGTGGGAGTTTTAACGGAACACTTTTGCGCTTTGATGTCTTGCTCTTTTAAATCACTCATACCGAAACTTATGCCCAAACGTTATCAGAGACAGCTTATTACAATGAACATTGATTTTCCCTCGGTGCCAGCTTCCATACTCCATGATCGTTCTTTTAGCTTCTCTGTTTAATTCTCATACTTAATCTGAATACTTAATACATACTAATTTCTTACGACACTTTTCACGTATATAAGAACACTTACAACCTATGTTTAGCTGTTTTATACTGATTGCTTTTGCAGTGAAGTACTCTTTTGTCATTGTTGTTACGGTAGTCGGGGCTGCAGTAGCAGCGGCAGCAGCAGCAGCAGCAGCAGTAGTAGTAGCAGCAGCAGCAATAGTAGTAGTAGTAGTAGTAGTAGTAGTAGTAGTAGTAGTAGCGGGGGAGTGGTGATGGTCGTGGTAATAATATTGGTGGTGGTGGTGGTGGTGGTATTGTTTCTTCTATTGGGATAAATGCTTGCTTTCTATACAGATATCTCCGAGGAAAATAAACAGTCGTTAATTCAGAAATATTTATCCCTTTAAAACAGAGCTATTTATATTTATATTCAATGTTATTTACTGACTTTCAATATTTATGACTAAATTACAAACTACCGAGTTATATTGCCGTCTTAAAGGTTGAAAATTTTCCTAAGTGTTAGAAATTCTGATTGCCAAATACTAAAACATTATTTGTAATAACAACTTACGTCCGTATAAGCGAGGCATCTGAGAGGTTCTCCACGTGGTCGTTTAAGATGCTAAAAATAACAGCTAAATCGCTTACTAGCAATCTATCGTTGTTGTTGGCATTCCGTTGCTTACGACGTCGAGGGTTCCAGTTGATCCGATCAACGGAACAGCCTGCTCGTGAAATTAACGTGCAAGTGGCTGAGTACTCCACAGATACGTGTACCCTTAACGTAGGTCTCGGGGATATTCAGCGTGACACAGTGTAACAAGGCTGACCCTTTGAAATACGGGCACAACAGAAACAGGAAGTAAGAGTGAGAGAAAGTTGTGGTGAAGGAGTACAGCAGGGTTCGCCACCATCCCCTGCCAGAGCCTCGTGGAGCTTTAGGTGTTTTCTCTCAATAAACACTCACAACGCCGGGTCTGAGAATCGAAACCGCGATCCTATGACTGCGAGTCCACTGCCCTAACCACTGGGCCATTGCGCCTCCACACTTTATCGTATAAACAGTGGAAATGAGGCATTGAATAGTTTAGTCTTACAGACGTTGTCTTTCCTCTCGTTTCGTCATTTACTTGTTCTAGTATTCGGCACTAATATTGAATATTAAGGGACTAGTATACTTTCTTGCATTTTACAGGTCTTCAAAGTCTCACGCTGTGACAGGTGTGTTGACAAACAAGGACAGACGAAGGGGTTAAGTCGATTACATCGACTCCAGTACGCAACTGGTTCTTAATTTATCGACTCCGAAAGGATGAAAGGCAAAGTCGACCTCGGCGGAATTTGAACTGAGAACGTAACGGCAGACGAAATACCGCTAAGCATTTCGCCCGGCGTGCTAACGTTTCTGCCAGCTCACCGCCATAATCACTATTGGACATTGCAGGAGAACTTAGTACAGTAGGATTAAAAAGATAAACATGTATGCAGATGTGTTCTTTATTTGTTTAGTGAAATAATCATTTCTGTTGTAGGCACAACACCAGCAATTTTGGGAAAGAAGTCGATTACATCAATTCCAGGGCTCATCTGGTACTTATGTTATCAACCTCGAAAAGATGAAAAGCTAAGTCGAACTTTATAATTTTTGAGCTGAGTATAAAAAGGACGGACGAAATGCCGCTAAACATTTTGTCCGGCATGCTAATAATTCTGTCTGCTTGCTGCCTTTGCTTGGTCAGATAATAAGCTTCGCTATCCCTTAATATTTTCTCTATATAAGGCGGCGAGCTGGCAGAAACGTTAGCACGTCGGGCGAAATGCTTAGCGGTATTTCGTCTGCCACTAAGTTCTGAGTTCACAAATTCCGCTGAGGTCGACTTTGCCTTTCGGGGTCGATTAAATAAGTACCAGTTACGTAATGGGGTCGATATAAGCGACTTAATCCGTTTGTTTCCTCTGTGTGTAGCCCCTTGTAGGCAGTAAAGAAATAAGAAACGTTAGCACGCCGGTCGAAATGCTTACCGGTATTTCGTCTGTCTTTACGTCCTGAGTTCAAATTCCGCCGAGGTCGACTTTGCCTTTCATCCTTTCGGGGTCGATAAATTAACTACCAGTTGCTACTGGGGTCCATATAATCGATTGGTACCCATCCGCCTAAAATGTCGGGCCTTATGCCTAAAGTAGAAAAATGTATTTTGTTTATAGTCATTGTATTTAAACCAATTGCTGTTATTTCCGGCTGTATATGTATTGAATAACTAATTCTGTATATTTAATGTCGAAATATTATCTGTGTTATAAGTAGTAATATATTTACAAAAGTAAAGTTAGAATATCCTATTGAAGTTTATTGCTATCAGTATAGATACTCATTATTTTTAATTATATATGAAAAACAAAATACAAGAAAATTGTGATATTTACAAATGCTTACCAGAATTTTGATATACATATATATATGTATACATGTGTGTGTGAGCGTGAGAGAGAGAGAGAGAGAGAGAGAGAGAGTACGTATGTGTGTGTTTGTGTACATGTTTGTGTGTATATATATGTATATATATATATGTATATATATATATATATATATATATATATATATATATATATATATATATATATATATATATATATATATATGCATGTACATATGTGCACACAAAAACACGCATGCGCGGTCACACGCACGCACACACGCACGCACACACATGTATATATATATATATATATATATATATATATGTTTGCACGCTGAATATTTAAGTGCGTATTCTAATTTTGTAAATTTAATCAGATCTACATGGATATCAAATTTCAAAAAATCGATGAAAAGGCATTAAATAAATAGGCATATATATAAAATAAATAGATACAAACACATTCACGCACAAAATACACAAGTCCGTCAGTGTGTGCGCATGTGTATGTGTCTGTGCATGTGTGTGTATGTGTATGAGTGTATGAAAATATCCGTTTTACTATAGCGTTTTCTTTTACGTTTCACCACATTTTGTTTCATCTTGTTTTTATAGATGTGGCACAAAACCTCCCGACATTTTACCTGAACTACCACTTTATAGGCGCAGGCGTGGCTGTGTTGTAATAGGTTTGGTTCCCAACCAGATAACTTGGAGTCCAGTCCCACTGCGCAGAACGCTGTCAGAACGCCTGCTGTGTCCCTTCCTGCGGACCCCGGCATCGCAGTCTTCATTACAGCAAGACCTTTCAGCAGAACCGTCATGATGTCGGCATTTTGCTATCCGGCGTGATTCATGATGATGTAGGTAACGCTTCCCAATATTCAGAAGGCTTCCAATCCACCATGTTAGCCAACTTCTTCTCAATTACAACCTTAATCATCATGCTCTCCAACGTTGGTAACTGTTAACCAATGCATCAAAACTGAAACATACAGAATCTTCAAGTTTGGACCGACTATTCTGCAGATATATATAGATATATATGTATGTGCGTGTGTATGTGTGTGGGTGCGCGCGCGCGCGTCAGTGTGTGGGAGTCAGTGTCTGTGTTTATGCGTGTATCTGTGAGTGTGTGTGTGTACGTAAATATATCTACGGCATTCCGTCGGTCATGTCGACGAGGGTACCAATTGAACCAATCAACGGAACAGCCTGCTCGTGAAATTAACGTGCGTGTTTCTGAGCATTCCAGAGACACGTGTACCTTTAACGTAGTTCTCTGCGAGATTCAGCGTGACACAGAGTGTGACAAAGATGGCCCTTTGAGATACAGGTACAACAGAAACAGGAGGAGTGAGAGAAAGTTGTGGATGAAAGAGTACAGCAGGGTTCGTCACCACATTCTGCCAGAGCTTCGTGGAGCTTTCAGTGTTTTCGCTCAATAAATATTCACAAAGCTCAGTGTGGGAATCGATACCGCGATCCTATGACCGCGAGTCTACTGCGCGAACCACTGGGCCATTGCACCACCACTACGTTAAGACACACACACACACACACACACACACACACACACTCATACACACATACACACACACACACACGCACACACACACACATATAACAATCCTTCAAGTCAGCCAACATTTTCTCGACTGAAACTTTAGATATTATGCCCTCCAACGCCGTTGACTGTTCACCAATACATCGAGATGTTCCTAAAAAGCGTAACTTGCAAAATCATCAAGTTTACACCGAACTTCCTCTATGTGTATATATGCGTGTACGTATATTATATATTATACATGTGTGTGTGTATACATGGGTGTACCAACATATACATATATATATATATATATATATATATATATATATATATATATATATATATATATATATATATATATATATACTTACATATATAACGTAATAAGTTGAATAAGTGGTTTTCGAATCTGAACACTCTACCCTACTTGCTTCAATTCACTTTAGATTATTTGTTTAGTCTTTTTGATCCCCAATTACCGTTCCAGCGTTCTGGAGAAAAAAAAAGAAAAGAAAAGAAAAAAGAAAAAAAGGGAAAAGAAGAACGGTGATCGATATTACTTCTTTTCCATTAATGCATATAAATCTATGCACATATGGAAGCATATCAATAAGTAAATGAAGTCGCTATAATAAAAATGTTCAGTATCATTTAACAATTATCTGGTTTTCCATTTAACATAATATCCTTCATAATTTATTTACCAACTAGAAAAGAAGAAAAAAAATTATCCAAATTTAGATAGAAATCAATATGAAATAATTATTTAGAAACGGGAAGATAATTTATTATGCAAATTGAACATGTAATCGATTTTTGCTTAATAGATATCATTTATAGATATTTTTATATATGCATATGTATATACATACATATATATATATATATATATATATATATATATATATATATATATATATATGTGTGTGTGTGTGTGTGTGTGTGTGTGTGTGTGTGTATATATAACCTATAATCTTTTATTTTATCCGTATAATATATTATGTTGCAGTTAGCAATAATATATTTTATTGATAATAATTTCATATGTAAAAATCGATCAGCATATCGTTGTATCTGTACGTGATCACACGCATCTGTATTCCTCCACACACTCAAATATAAAAACGTTACTGGGTTAGTGAAGCGTGCCGTACGCAGCAGTTGTTTTTTGCGGGACAATCAAAGATCACCAATTAAAAATAAATTTATTACTTGGTCAATTTATTTCATTTACTTCGTTTTCTGTTTTGTTTTCTTTTGTTTTTCGATGGTTTCCATGTTTCCATAAAACTTAAAATTTTCTCTGCTAAATAGATAATATGATCTTATCTTCTTTTCAAAAAAGAATTTCTAGATGAGAAATTTCGTAACTATGTATCTATATAATATATAATATATATTTACTAAATATTATAGTAAACTATAATATATAGTTTTAGGGAAGTAGTGGCTTGTGTACATACCGGGAAATATGTAGGTGCTAAATTTGGCGGATAGGGCGGGTGCAAAAGTGATACCATGTTGATTTTGGGGACAACCTCGCGCGTAAAGAGAGCTCGATGACAGGATGCATTGCCGTCGTGAAGAACCCAGAAGTAACGATTTCCTGCACGGACCCATACGATAAACCAACAATATAAGCAATGTTGTTGACTGTCCTCCGACGATTCTCATGCACAAAGTGTTGAATTTTCTTTTACATTTCCGGGATGACGCTCGTGGAAGGTCTTCAGGATCGCTCATCGTCCTCCAAGGACGTTCATCCGCTTTTGAAGCAGTGGTGCCGCTCGAAACATTGCGTACAACTAATTGACTCGTCGAAGAAGTTGAGCAGAAAATCTGCATCAAATTTTACCCAAAGCTTGGGCCTATCCGTGAGTTATCAGATTAGCTACGATGCAGTTCAGTATATTATCACCGAAATCTTGGGTATGAGACACGTATCTACCAAGTTTGTGCCAAAACTGCTTTCAGCTTACCAAAAAGACACTCGGCTTTCAGTTGCACAAGATCGCCTTGATTGTGTCGAAAACGATGAAACCCTTTTGAAAACTTTGCACAGGCCTCTGAGCAGGTATCGCCAAGCTTTGGGTAAAATTTGATACATATTTTCGGCCCAACTTCCTCTGTTATGATCAATGCGACGATCACACACAACACAGTTCCTTCCAGCCACTCGTGTATACAGCAGATGTGAGCTAAAACGTTAAAGGTTAGTGTGCATGCACAGCAGAGTTCAAGGTCAGTCTGTGCCAAGCGGCTTTACTCTGCGTGTTTTTGATCAGGATACGTATAGGAAGAATTCAATTGTCACTACTGAGGGTGCATTGCTAGAAATAAGAGTCAAAGGCCCTCAGAGCCACAAGCGTAGAAGAAGTCTTGAAGCGACGATGGAGTAGTACTATTGATGAACTTTAATTTCAAGCGAAATTGGCTTGCCCTTTTTTGTACCCTCGCTCGCTATCGGAGGGTTAACACTCTGCCAATATATAGACTTGTGCTATGTTCATGGCTATCAGGGTTTCTGACTCTTGTTTCTAGCAATGTAGGTGCACCACCAGTTACTATTAGTGACAATTGAATTCTTCCTTTTTGATTCTATATTGCGTCTGGCTACCTTTGTTATTTTATACACACTGCACACGCCCACACGCCCGCATACCTGCACACAAACAAGTACACACACACATATATGTAATATATGTAGGCATATATATATATATATATATATATATATATATATATATATATATATATATATATATATATATATATATATATATATATATATATATATATATATATATATATATATATATATATATATATATATATATATATATATATATATATATATATACCAGTAGAAAGAGAAACGAGGCAGTAGCTGGCTATTATGCCGAGTTTAGTTTCACAATAGTACACTTCCTATTGACGTGCTGTAATATAGTGTAGTAGTGTCCACTGGTCTTTTACATTATTCTACAAAAATGTCCCCAGGTATTCTGCATATCTGCAGTCTTCCCCGTTTTAACAAATGGCATTCAGAGAAACATATCAAATCTGCTTCCGTTAATGATACTAATACTACTACTGCTACTACTACTACTACTACTACTACTAATAATAATAATAATCGTAATAATAATAAAAATACAAGCAACTTATGTCAAATATAGTTTAGAGTTGTGTAAGTTGTATTCTCAGGTTGTTGGCAACGTCAGTGAGCTTCAATTATATTCATTGAAGTTGATAAAATATATTACGATTGCTCTCTCACTCCCTCTCTCTTTCCCTCTCACCTTTCTGCAAACGCCTACACGCATACACACACACACATCACGCATACATATCACGGGTGCATACACACTCACACCACAGTAGCCCGCTTGATCTTCTGTTCAGATTACACTATTGCCTTAGGTGACTGATCTGACACGTGCAAGCCATTACCAAATGCCATACATCGGAGCTAATGCACGCAATTCGGGAATCGACTCGCTGGCCACATTTCTCTCTTGAGAGTCGGTTTCTTTCCTCGTTTCAATTACCATTTTGTAACTTTTATGGCTTTCCTTGCAAGCAGGTCATCAGCTTGCCAACCTGAATAACCACCTAGTTTCCCCACTTGGTGCTCAATTTGAAGATTTATGTTAAATTACAGCCAAGATCTTTCATTCTGCATATCCCTTATCCCCGGAGGGGGAATCAAGAACTTTTTCGCAAGACGTTCCTATGCATCTGAAATGCTTCTTAATGTTGCATCAAGTTATTATCATTATCGTTATTGTTGTTGTTGTTGTTGGTGGTGGTGATGTTGATGTTGTTATCTGTACATTTTCAGGTTCTTCATCGTTCATCGTTCAAAATGATATCACACGTTTAACTAAATGGTTGTTTGTGAATTGGAAATTTTCTATAGATATATTACATGCTTATTGAGGGAGAATTAATGAAGTTCTGCTTGTAATAAGCTAGTTTCCTACCATTAAATAGCAAAGCAATACAGTTGTTAGCTACCAAGAGAATGAACAGAATACTTAATAGCATAGATTGCATATGTTGAATGCTTCACAGCTCTCGTTTAGTTCGAATCCCGGCAGTTAAAGACGTTGCGTTCATTTTAACTTAAATTCTCTCCCAATGACTTCGTGTGGCTTTTTGGCGGAAACTTCCGACATCAGCTTATATTCATTCAAAAATATGAATCTGGTTGTTTACATGACGTCAACAACTGTCATCAGAATTTATATATCAACTTATCAATGGAAGTATTGATATAAAATTGTGCATGGAAATTATAAATCGAAAGCAAATTCTTGAACTAATCAATTTTGCAAAGAAATCTTTTGAGATAAATAGTAACTCTTTCGAATTATTTAGAGAGAATATCTCACGCTAACCACTTTCAATCGTTCAACATGCCTTTGGTTTTCTCAAGGTGCTTTAAAAATAAAATTATGCTCAGCTCTCGACAGATATCTGTTTCTTGTAGTAAGTTGTTCTGTGTCCAAGTTGGCTGTATGGAGGAGAAATTAAATTGCTATAACGTATGCAAATATTTATACATTTTTTTGTTTTCTTTTAACGGAAGTCACTTGGACCCAGAAAGACGGTTCTGCAATTTCTTGCTCAACAACGTGTGGAGATGAATTGTTTATAGCGGTCAAATAATTGTGCTGCACATAAGCTCAGTCTCTCTATCCAATCAACATTGCTGGTACAGGGGCTCGATGTGCTGCATGCCAGATGATGGAAGTGGTGATGAATGTAATAATATATGTAAATACGCACGCACACTCACACACATACACGCACACAAATGTACTTTCATTAGGATTGATCCTACAACGCAAAGAAACATCAGTAGCTCAAAAGACTAAAAGCAATATATTCATATTTGCTAGATGGCTTTTAAAAATACTAGAATGAAAACCTCTTTCACATATATCGTACGTTGCTCATTTCTTTTTTAATAATCATCATTATGTGCAAAAACAGACCCACAATGACTGATTGCTATAATTTCAGAGTAAACAAAATACGTCTGTTCTGTCCAAAGGAGAGTATATCCCTCACACATCAGCTGTTCCTCCGGGGGAATTTGGAATCTCCGTCATTTTAGAGAGACAGATATAGGCATGTATTTTGTTTCACTACTAACTCCTGAATATAATCAGAGAGAGAAAGTGAGAGACAGTATTTATTCTTCATCACATGTCTTCTCTACGTTGACAGTTCATAGTCTAGTATTTCGTGTGCTTTCTTTTTTTCTTTCTTTACTACGCAAACAAATATCTTATTGACATGCAAAATAGCGGAAATGTTTTCGCTTCGCAAAGCTTGTATGTATATGTCAGTGACATGGTCGTTGACAACATTACAACTCGAGGCGCTTAGACTGGCATTTTTGGCTGTTAAAATATTTTATTTTTGCTCCCATTTAACATTAATAACTAGCCACGCAATTAAATTACCATTGTTTGTCTTTTCTCTTCATTTTCGCTTATTTTCTCTTTATGAAAATTGTTCTTTTGTCGTTGTCTTTTTTGTTTGGCAATGCGTGCTCAAAGTTTTTGTAACCATGTTCTATGTCTAGACATCGTAAAGAAATAATAAAATTTTAAAAATTCAGCTTATTTATTTATTTTATTTTAAATCTGTACACTTAGACTTCAGATTTTGTAAAATTCTCTTGTATGAAAGCAAATTAAATAGAACATCATTCTTCCATGTTGTAAAAATCTTTCGCTTAGGAGAGCGAGTTTGAAATATGTCAGAATTGTTCAATATTGCCGATGCCATATCAGAAAATACAAACTAGCAACCCGAATTGTAACGACAAATCACAATTTACCAATTATGTATATGGTTTCCAAACTTTACTGATCGAAAGTATGCCAGATAAGACGCTAAAAGTGTCACAGCAAGCCAGCTTTTAAAAAAAAATTATTAAAGTTGCTTGAAGGCCGAACATATTGCATTTTATCGCATGCAACGATGACTTTGGTACATTGAATCTCTCAAGTTTTCGGAATAGTCTGGTATATTTCGAGTTCTTCACAAAGTCTTATTAAGCACCGTAGATTAGTGGTTGTAAACAATTGTGTTTTCATAGTCAAAGGGTGGTTGAAATTATTTGCATTAAACTACTATATTTTTGTACACACACACACACACACACACTCACACACACACACACACACAAACGCACACACACACACACACACACACACACACACACACACACACACACACACACACACACACACACACACACACACACACACACACACACTGTTGTCCCTTAGAAGAAAACAACATTACAGAAAATACTTAGAAAATATTTTCAGATGCGTTATATGCAGAAGTTAGTCAACATCAATGATTATATTTCTAAAACTTTCATGTGAGCTTTACTGATGTTGTGCTTCTTTTATTCTTTTTTCCTATTTAGTTCTAGATCAATCTTGAAATAGAAGACCTAATAATTATTGCCGTTTCAGTTTTACAAACGTGCTTTTTCGTCTTTTATTTTTTTCGGGCATGATTTCCAACTCACCACCGTCAAAGTTTTAAGGAGATTTCGTTTGGTCACAGAGTCTCTGATGATGTCTCTTATCGGTTTTGTTTACCACCGTTCAGCTCTGATCGAGGAGACCAATAATCAGAAGCATTTGAACCGTGACCATCGCATCTATTAATTTTTCGCTTTTTCAGACATCAAGTATTTAGAATCACATTATCCAATGTAACTCTTTTGTTTTCGAAGAGAGTAGACTGCAACTTCAGGGAGAACTTGTAGCTACTTCTATTGGATTGAACGACCTAGGAGACAGGGTCGACGTCACCATCTTTCGTCTTCGCCGTCGTCATCATCATCGTTGTTGCTGTACATAATATTATCCATGTAGACGCCGATAATACTATGCACACCAAACACCAACCAATATGCTGTGGTTTATCACATGAGATTTACTGTTGCAGTTCTTGCATATTGATATTCTTTCAATCTTCTGCATATTATTTTTGCATGTTTGTATGTTGTTTTTTGGTAAGCCATCATATATAAAACGAGAACAGAAGGAAAGAGACATTTATCGGATGGTGGCGTTGTAAATGGTGTCGATACGTGTCTTTATTTTGTATGTGTTTTGTAGATATATTTTTGTTTTTGTTTTTGTTTTCGAAGAGAACAGAAGAACTTAGCCTAGAGGTAGTATCGTATTTCACACACAGATCAGACGATATCAAACGAGATCACGCTGTCGCTTCTTTAGCAGTGAAAAAAAAAAGAGAAAAGAAAGCTATAGTTTGCCGCGGTGAATACAAACTAAAACCTCGTATTAAATTCGAATTAGTTGTTTACGTACAGAGTTTGTGTTTCTTGATTCCTAAATATATTCGAGTTTATTTCATTACAATATTTCCTCACAAATAGTGGCGTTCTGCTTCAGAAAGAGAAAGCAAACATAAATGAAAGAACAGATAAATAAAATATATAAACATATAAATAAATGCATCGATAAATAAATAAACAAATAACTGTGAATGATCGAGAGGGGAAAACTGAAAAAGAAACAGAAAATATCTTAAATATAACACGAAAATAAAATAAGTGTTGGGGTAAATACTAGTAAAAAACATAGACAAAAAAGAAGACAACTTACACACACACACACACACGCATATATATATATATATATATAAGAGAGAGAGGGGTAGGAGAAAATCTAGGAAAAGAACATGAGTTAAGTCATTTCGAAGAATTGATTATAAAAGCACGAATGAACTTTGCAAAGAGTCATTTGCTTTGTCTGTGGTTTAGTCTGCGAGAAGTAAGAGTCAAAGTAAGTCCTATTGGGCCAAATATTTCCTTTCGCGTACAAATACCTACAAGAATATTGATATTTTAAAATATGTAAATAACCTAAATAAGCAAACACATACATAGACACATATACATATACGTTTATATACAAACGGTGACACGCACACAACTATATTTGTACGTAAGTATGTATGTATGTATATATATATATATATATATATATATATATATATACAAAGAGAGAGAGAGAGAGAGAGAGAGAGAGAGAGAGAGAGAGAGAGAAAATGTATGTGGATATGAGTGACTATATACGCTTTCTATTTGTTTTGTTTATTTTTGAAAACATTTTAAATAAATATTCTTACATATTCATAAATATTTGAAATATATGTCTCATATATAAATCTGTGTACCTGTCTGTCTGTCTATATATATATATATATATACATATATATATATATATATATATATATATATATATATATATATATATATATATATATATATATATATATATATATATACATATTAATACACACACACACATATATATGTATGCGTGTGTATGCGTGTGCGAACCTGTGTGAATAATATATGAAAAGTCCTATAAAAATATGAACTTGTATGTATTTAATCAGTGCAAAATTTTTGTGCACTGTCAATCATTTTCAAGTCTCAACGCCATACAATATATACACGCTCACACGATTTCTCTCTCTCTCTCTTTCTTTCTCTCTCTCTTTCTTTCTCTCTCTCTTTCTTTCTCTCTCTCTTTCTTTCTCTCTCTCTTTCTTTCTCTCTCTCTTTCTTTCTCTCTCTCTTTCTTTCTCTCTCTGTTTCATTCTCTCTCTCTCTCCCTCCTTCCCTCTCTCTCCCTCCTTCCCTCTCTCTCCCTCCTTTTATTTCAATTTCAGACACCGCCTTCCTGAGTTTTAAATTTTACACTGCTGTGATTGCCTATCTAACTCTAATATTGAAAGTCAGACAGTGGCTTTTATGGTATAACCAAAAATTAATATTTCTGAATGATAGCGAGTGTATTTTCGTTTATTTGAAATGGCCAAAAGAATTGAAAATATTATAAAATAATGTCAAATTTAGAGATCAAAATGTAATATAAGAGCAAAACGTAATAAATAACAAATGAATATATTAGTATAAATATCCATAAAGGCGCTGAGCTGTCATGAGCGTTAACACAGTTATCGTCCAAACCATCCTTGCAAATTCACGCCTTAGTGGATGGGGCCTCGCTTTAATATGTTTAAACATTCTAGGATATGATTGTTCTCCAGTTTACAGAAACTATCAACGCAAGAGATTATTTTATGATAGGAGTTTTGAATACTCTGCCTGTCGATGAGGGCACCAAAAGCAGGAATAGAATTATATGCATGCTTGTTTCTTCAATATTGTAAAATGTCTATAACGTCCATTGGTACACATACATATTCTGACGAAAGCAGCAGATGCATGTATAATTTTATACGAATAGTACCATTTCTAGAGTTATGTATTTGTGTGTGTATGTATTTATGCATGTATGTATGTCATTTTTCAGTTTTATTTCAAGATTTCTTGCCAATAGAGATAGAAATGGTTTCTAACCTAGATCTAAGCCTCCTTCATTGGAATTTCAGCAACTTAAACAGGGCATTTTTGTGTGTATGTCTGTACGTATGTATGTATGTATGTATGTATGTATGTATGTATGTATGTATGTATGTATACGTGCAGGTTTGTATGTTTTGTTTTATGTATGTCTTTATATATGCATGTATATATGTATGTGTGTGATTGTTCAGTTTTATTTCAAAATTTCTTCCCAATAAAGAGCCGCTAGATCCAAGGCTCCTTCTTTTGGATTTCAACATCAACAACAGGGTATGTATGTATGTATGTATGTATGTATGTATCCATGCATCTATATACATAAATATATAACAATAAATACATATATATTCATACTTATCTCCTTTCCCATATAACATTTTTTTCTTACTCATTATAACTGCCTGTTGACTCGCTGTTTGTAGATTAATCTCTCCATGCATCCATCCATCCATCTATC
>NC_142937.1:76296652-76299152 GCF_046866305.1 Octopus bimaculoides | reverse complement strand
TTATGCCTAATATTTTCCAGTATCTACGTAAGGGGAACATTTTGTCAAAAGCCTTCTGGTACTTAATTTATACATATCTGGTAATACATTTCCCTAAAAGTTTATGAATCATCTACAATTTTATTGCAGTTAAGGCGTTGTAAATGTGTAAGAAAAACTTTATGGTTCTAGTTTGAAAGGTTTTATGTAATATTTCCCCGAACGCATGAGGTTTAAACCAGTATTCCTCAACCACTTTTTACCTATGAACCCATTTGATTTGTATTTTACTTGGGTAGACCCACATAGCTTTCAATATAAAAAAAATCCTTTAATATTTTGACAATTATAATTGGGAATTGTAAAAATAGTTATTGAAATTTTTTGTGTATTCTAAATATACAACTGATTTATTGGAGATAAATTTTAACAACAAAATCTTATATGAAGCCTCAAAGATTATATAAACCCTGGTTGAGAACTACTGGTTTAAACCCTTAGAATGTTAATCCTGACAGCACAGCAGGACTTA
This sequence comes from Octopus bimaculoides, assembly GCF_046866305.1. Taxonomy (NCBI): domain Eukaryota; kingdom Metazoa; phylum Mollusca; class Cephalopoda; order Octopoda; family Octopodidae; genus Octopus; species Octopus bimaculoides. The sequence goes on along the minus strand of NC_142937.1, from coordinate 76,298,641 downwards.
AATGGCTGAAAACGGCAAAATTATGTACGCTCATCCGTGTGCGCACACATACCGACAAACATATATGAGTTAGCGTAAATATTGCGTTAGTGTGTCTGTGTGTTTATGTGTCTACGTGTTTGTGTGCGGTGCTTGGGCAACCAGTCGTCGTAACGATCAGAGGACAAGAATATCAGAAAATAATGCAATATCAAATTTATTTTAAAGTGGTATAACAAAAAATAGATATTTTGTTTTTGGCACAAGTTTTAATGCTGAATCACTTAGATAAGGTGTCATTTCGAAGATAGATAAAGATGCAAATGAACAGAAAAGTAGACAAGCAGACAGACAGACACAGACACACACACACACACACACACACACACACACACACACACACACACACACACACAGATAGATAGATAGATAGATAGATAGATGACAAGATTGAGACTTGTAATATGACATATTATCTATCTACCTACTCATCTATCTGCCTGTCTGCCGGTCGTCTATCTGTCTGACACTGTCTTTTTAGATATATTTGAGCAATTTCTCACTTTTTCTCTCCCTCTCTCAATACATTTAAAATATATGTACATAAACATATATATATATATATATATATATATATATATATATATATATATATATATATATATATATATATATATATATATATATATATATATATATATATTATATATACATATATATATATATATATATATACATATATATATATATATATATATATATATATATATGTATATGTATATATATATGTATGTATGTATGTATGTATGTATGTATGTATGTATGTATGTGTGTATATGTATGTATGCATATATATATTCTTTATCTGCTTCAGTCATTTGACTACGGCCATACTACAGCATCGTTTTAAAGGGTTTTCGTCGAAGAAATCGACCCCGGGACTTATTCTTTGTAAGCCAAGTACTTATTCTATCGGTCACTGAAACCGAAACGCTAAGTTACGGGGACCTAAACAAACCAACATCGGCTGTCAAGGTGTAATGTTAGGGTTTCCCAGGGCAGCCTTATGTGCACTTCTTTCTCCCATCCATAACATCCAGTACAATGATGAGAGCATTTTTCTCCAATTTTTTGTACAACTTCCTTTAGTCACCACTGTCATTATACCAACTGAAAAATGCAGAAAATTATAAAGGAATTACAAACAAGGCATCTACTTTTATAATCACGTATATAGCCAAGTAAATTTTGTAATTGGCAAAACTAAAAAATATTAATAAAACCTAAGAACATACTTACTGGTTGTTGTTTACCAATATTTCTCTTAATTTTCTTTTTCTCAAAGCAGTTCATGTTTGCTTACGTTCCCAAAATAATTTTCATTTTACCGGTCTGTAGCTTTCGCAATATGCATAAAATTCTTTTTGACTCTTCTTCGATATGAAAATATTGGTTTCCAACACACGGTTTCAGATTTTAAAAAATACCTTTGGAAACAAACTTAAAATTGAAAAAAAAAGATAAAAACATTGAAAATGTAAAACATTACAATTTAAAACATTACAATCATGTGACAGAATATAGCACGACAAGAACCTCTCGCTAAATGATGCACCGATATGCCACGTGCCCGGAAGTGATGCCAGCTGTTCTCGTTATTACTATGTTGTCGTACTTTTAACTCGATTAACACAATTTGTGTAAATTATTTGTGACGTCCGATTGTAGCGCAGGTATAGGCTACATCGCCAGTGTTGCTTCATATGTACGGAGGTGATATGATCACTATTTGCCCTATATCGAACTAAACACTGCAGATAGTCAAACTCTGAGATACTATGAGAGATCATTATTCAAATAAATGAAAGAAAAAAGTTATGACTTCTTTATGAATGCCGCTTTCGCTGTAGCTTTTGCTGGCATATCCAAGTTAAGATATAGAGTATGCTCACTGAATCGCCCCTACTGCTGTCGCTAATGACGACTTTTTATCCCATCCGTCAGCTATTT
>NC_142937.1:76261652-76284152 GCF_046866305.1 Octopus bimaculoides | reverse complement strand
AAATAATTCGTTCTCTTGTCCTACTTTGTTGAGCTTGATTATGTTGCTTTTATTGTTGTTAAAATAATCGTGAATGCTGGTCAGTTGACATGGTTTAATGGTTATCATACGATCGACATTTCTGCTGGAAGATAATATCCTAGCGCAGACGTTACTTATTACTAAACATCATGTATTAAAACATAATAAAATCCGGATTTTCAAGAAATTGCTGCTGGTCTACGTTGGAAAACATTAATTTATAAGTGAATTCATACAAGAGATCAGCGAATTGATTGACCGGATGGATAGTACCTAGTGATCAGATGGCCCATCCTTGCCACATTGTGACACTTTTATCATGTCTGTTAATTACGTCTGCTACAAATGTCTATGGTGTATTCGCTAGCTTACTGAGAATTCAACGTTGGTAAACAAACTCACTGAACTTCTCCGCGACCTCTCCTAGATATTAAAATATATAAAGACGACTTTTATGTGTAAGAGATTGTATTTGTATGCGTGTTTGTGTATATTCGTTTAGATTTTACTTAAATCCTAATGATCTGTCCATTATGTCTTACATTTCATATATCATCAATAATGAATGTATTTTCACGGAGTGCACGTTATATAAATGAATTATGCGAGCAACACAAGGGGATGAACGTAAGACTGTAATCCAGGGGTCTTCAATTCGCTGCCCGCCAAGCGATTTTCTGCGGCCCGCTATTTCCAAGGAAAAAAGAATATATGTATATATATATATATATATATATATATATATATATATGTGTGTGTGTGTGTGTGTGTGTGTGTGTGTGTACAGGCGTGTAGCCAGTTGGGTGGGAGTGTACATTCCTCGACACCCGAATTATTTCAGAATGTAAGAAGAAACAATTTTAGAGAAATATTCAAAAAAGTGCCCATATCTGGCAACTTTTTAGGCGAGTACCCACTGAGACCATTTTTTTTTTTGTTCTCAAGAAAAGTTTTTTTTCTTGGTACCCCTCCTCCCTCTCCCCACCTTCCCCCCTTCCTGAATTTTTTTCTGGTTACAGGCCTGTATATATATATATGTATATGTATATATATATTTTTTCACAGTGAACGTACCGGCCGCTTCGGACACTCGAAAAGCTTGTATGTATATATATATAAATATATATATATATAATTAATATAATTTATGCTAATTGTTGTTTAACAAATTTCCTTTCTCATTCCTTTTCAGTTAGAATTGGATGCACGCTGACATATGCGTGATAATAAAACAAAACGACGTTCAGTAAAATCACTCTCCATCAAGATGGCTTCTGAAAAAACCTGGAAAATATTGGATGAAAATAGGACATTTCAAGAACGTTGGGAAGATAGCTACTTTGTGATCCAGAGTCAAGCACGTGCAAGTGAGAAATGCCAGATTCTGTGTCTTATTTGCTTACAGATAATTGCTGTTCCCAAAGAGTACAACATCATATATATGGCTGTGTGTATGTATACACGCACACGCGCACAGATAAAGATGCAAATGATCAGAAAAGTAGACAAGCAGACAGACGCACACACACACACACACACACACACACACACACATATATATGAGGGTAAAATATATAGGTTTGATGTTAAAACACCTGATGTGATTGAACTAAACCTCTTTCATAATACATTCTATTATATATTCGGAAGCATACTATCCGGACGAAAACAGGTGGAATATTAGAATAGACATGACTGCTATGGGTGTGCTTATAGGCCGATTCGGTCTGAGGCGGTCTGGAGCTAGACTGCTACTACGACATTTATTATATTCAGTAAACGCAAACATACCTACATATTTACAAATACTCACAGAATCATATTTATTATCGCACTTTCATATATGTATGCATGTATGTATGTATGTATGTATGTATGTATGTATGTATGTATGTGTGTGTATGTATGTGTGTGAATGTATAGACATATATATATATATATATATATATATATATATATATATATATATATGGGAGAATGTACGAAAAAACAACAACAGACGAGGACGGGTGGTGTAAACAACAAAAGGATGTATTAGTTTGACGCTCGGGAATACAGAAAGTCTTTAACGTTTCGAGCTACGCTCTTCAAGAGAAAGAATACGGAGAAAGCAAAGAGAAAAACACGGAGAAAACAAGGAGAAAGACACGGAGAAAACAAGGAGAAAAACACGGAGAAAACAAGGAGAAAAACACGGAGAAAAAAAAGTGAATGGTCTTTGGTCAACGATCTATCATGACTTCTGTCATGGCTTTATATACGTGGTCTGATCAATAAGTATCCGGACTGGTGCCATATTTATGAAGTTAACATGCCGGGAAAAATGCTTCGTGGCATTTCGTCCGTTTTTACGTTTTGAGTTAAAATTGAACCGACGTCGACTTTGCTCTTTATCCTTTCGGGGTCGATAAAATAAGCACCAGCTGAGTCATCCCCTCACCCACATTTCAGGCCTTATGCTTATAGTAGAAAGGATTATAACTGATCATAAAAACAAACAGTAATATAAAATAAGTTATATATCTATATTTATATATACGCATTCACATGCACACACACATACACACACATACACACACACACACACACACACACACACACACACACACACACACACACACACACACACACACACCCAGGAACATATATACTCGCATAAATAAACACATATATTTACGCATGAGTCCTTGTGTAGATACGCACAGACAGGCACAAACTCGCGTGCTCACATGTAGTAAAATATTGTAGCCCCATTATTAAAATGTTATCAACCGATTACTGTTATTTCAAAAAAGAATTTCGTCCTAAAACGATCATATTAAGCGACTTCAACCACCTATCTGCTTGCCTATCTGTCAGTCTATATATCTACATTTATATGTGTGTACGTGCGTTGGTACATGAGTGAGTGGATGCGCATGAAAATCCATTATCATGCATATACCCAATAAATATCCACAAGAATCCCGAACACTCAACGCACACGTATATGCGTATGTCTGTGCATGTATATGTGTGTGTGTATGTATCATATACTTATATACATATATAATTATATTTATTATATATATATATTATATATATAATACATATATATATATATATATATATAATATAATATATATCTGCAATTGTTTAGATATAAAGTGTGTTTAAGTGTGTTTAATATATGACTCTTTGAGCACCTCTCCTATCCTTGAAACTCTTCCTTTCCCTTCCTCTCCTTTTCTCTTTCTCTCTATTCGCTTGACAAATAAAATAAAAAAAAGAGAGAGATACGGAAGGGGAACGGATGGAGAGAAAGGGCACGGTAAGAACCCTTACAAATGATCTGACACAAATAAGTATTAACAACTAGGAGCTAGACTTCGCTTAAACAAATAAATCGTTTGACTAATCCGTTTGATTAGTTCTGGGGAATAAGGATAATAATAATAATAATAATAATAATAATAATAATAATAATAATAATAATAATAATAATAATAATGATAATCATAATAATAATGATAATAATAATAAAATTTGTCTTTTAGCTCTATTAATGGAGTCTTTTCTCTTTAAAATAACAACATAAATAAAACAAGAAAGAAGAAAAAAACTGTATATCGTCATTGAAAATAGCAGCAGCGCGGAACAGCATCCACATTCATGTACAATCTAATGAATCAATGAGACTGCATGGCTCAAGCTCTTTCTTGTATAGTACCTCCTCTTTACTCTAGTTTGCTTCTGGATACACACACCATGACAAACAAGTCTTAAGAGAAACAGGCTATGTTTAAATCTATAATACCGTAAAAATCTCCGCTTATCCGTAATGTTGTTTTTAGAACCGTTTTGATGCAAAGAAAAAAACAACAACAACAACAACAAAACGAACTAAATAATAATACATACATAAAATAAAACAATAAACAAACATACCGATGAAAAGAGGAATAAAGACAAAACAGAAAAAAATAATAATGATAAATAACAAAGACAAATCTCTTTATCTTTTTATACAAGACTGGCTAAAAATTGCTGTAAATAGTACAATACAAGGATTTTTTTTCTTATCTCACTCAAGAACGCTAAAACATAAAAATGAATATTAAAAAAATCAAAAAACCTAAAATATATTTTGCTTTTTTATTTTATTTTGTATTTTTATATATATTTATACAAATTTCTATACTTTTGTTAATATTTTTAGTTTTATTCGTTTTAAACTCTTGTTTTTATTTATTTATTTATATATTGTTTTATTTTTATTTTTTTTATATTTTCAGAATTTACTTGTTTTTAATATTTTTTTCTTTCTATTTTCTTTTATTGTCATGTTAGAATATTCTGTGGTAAAATGTCTTACATATTTCTTTCTTAATGTCGAATGAAAATAGTTTTGGTTGGTTCCGTTTTGTCAACAAGATAGCATCGTACGCTGTAAACAAATATTGATCTCTTGCTGCCATTAGTTAATTACCAAAAGTCTTGGATGCACATTACTGCTACACACACGCACAATACACACACACACACACACACACAACACAAGATCGCATACATACGTACAATATCTCTTAATACATCACCGAAGACTCACTCAATCAAATGAACTGGCTTATCATCTCAAACTACATGAAATATTTCCTTAAAGATTCCCTGACTGTAAAAATAAACATAATCCATTAAAAAGGAATCAAAACCCTTATATGTATGAATGAATGATTGATTGATTGATTTGTTAAAGGGAATTGATCCCATCCTTTATCAGATTTAACAACGAATTTTCCTGTACAAATGTCTGAAAGTCGATCTTAAAACAATGTAAAAATATCATATTGACAAGGATCTAAACATGATAAAATAGTTGTCTGGTGTCGTGAACCACAAACAAATAAAAGCAATATACTTCCTGTCTGTTTGCTATTGGACTATCGTTAAACAAAATGACGGTTGCTAAAATTCTCAATCAGACGACAGCAAGTTTCATATGAAATTGAATGATTGATTGACTGATCTGCTGACGTCTTCCTATCAGTTCTTTTTTTTATTATAACATTTGTCGGATTGGATTGGGTTGGGTGTGTGGACTTGTTTCTTCAACCAATCTCTACATTTTATATGACCCAATAAAGAATTTGAATTCGTTGTTACATCAAACCTGAAACCGTAGTTTAATAGCGTTAATCCTTTCATCAATCACTGTAATCTATGGGTCAGTATTATCTTCGTTTCTGTTTCGTAACCTCTCGTTTAAATAGAAAGGCTAATCTATTAGAAAAAAAAAATCGCACCAAAAGCCGTAGAAGAAATTCGACCATATCTATTCAAACGTATTACTACAAGAAAACTAACTAAATAACAATCATTTCGGCGTCTCATAGAATATCTTGCTGTATTGTACCCGACAATCGGCACTCTGAGTTCAAATCCACCGAGATTATATTTGCTTTTCTTCTTTTCGGGATCGATAAAATTGTACTAGTTCATTGCAAAGGATTGAAGGAATTGCTAACGCATAGAACAGAATGCCCTCTATTTGCTATATCGACCCCAAAGTGATGTAAAAGAATTTAATCCGTCAGTTTTTATCACTCCACTACCATTCATAATCTATATTATTTTTCTATTACAGACTACGTATGTAATCCCTAACTACGGAATGGAATCGAAAAGATCATGTTCGCCCGTTTGAATGACGAAGACCGTCTGTCTAAAGGAAAGAAGAGTTGCGCACCGTCAGCCTCAATCTTCTCTCGTCTGTAATCATATCTCGTCTGTGATCAGTTGCAAGACCAGATCGTGACGACTGGGGATGGACACGGACGCAGTGGATAACTAAAATGTCTTACCTGCCTAATTTTGCTCTCTGTACTCCACACTGCGTTGCCGCAACCACCTTCCTCTTCGTTGAACCACAAAGGTTTCTTCCGAAGGATCTGCGAGATTCCGTCTTCACAAGCATAGGTAGGCAAGCTTGAATATTCTAATTAATTCATAACTCAAACCCTGAGAGATCCTACTACTCCGGGCCAGAACAGAAGGGAGAATAATAGTGACTAAGAGAGGGTTCCACATATTTAAAAAAAACTTGGAAATCTCGAATGAGGGCTCCACTATCGGATATAGTTTAATATAGTTTAAAGACATAGCCAAGACGCGATCCAAAAGATAATCTATTAAACAACATTTACAAAATTTACATTATTCATAAGACACGTGAGGGAAAACCTATGAAACGAAATCGAAGAGCGGCTTCAAGTCTATTCGCGTATACTTCCCTGTAATATACAATTAAGGATATAATACAACGCATTAAATTTATCAAAACTTTACTAACGTTGATACCTAGGCAAAACAATCTTATAAATGTATAATGACTTTGATTTCATTCCATACTTAAGATTATTTAATGCATCATCTATATGGAACATTTTTTGATTGAGTGTTTTTTTTTTCTATAATTTTAATCATGTAAGGCGGCGAGCTGGCAGAAACGTTAGCACGTCGGGCGAAATGCTTAGCGATATTTCGTCTGCCTTTACGTTCTGAGTTCAAATTCCACCAAGGTCAACTTTGCCTTTCATCCTTTCAGCGTCAATAAATTAAGTACCAGTTGTGTACTCGGGTAGATCTAATCGACTGGCACCTATCCCCAAAACTTTTAGGTCTTGTGCCTAGTGTAGAAAAGAATGATTTTAATCATGTGCAATTTTATAGTGTTTGAATTTGCCGGTAGAATCGTTACCGCACCGGGCAAAATTCTTAGTGGCATTTCTTCTGGCTTTACGTTCTGAGTTCAAATGCCACCGAGGTCGACTTTGTCTGTCATCGTTTCGGGGTCGATGAAAGGAATACCAGTTGAACACTGGGGTCCATGTTATCGACTTGGGCTCTTCATCCAACTTACTGGTCTTCTACCAAAATTTGAAATATTTGTCATTATTATTATTATTATTATTATTATTATTATTATTGAGCGAGAGAGCGGTGCATGCCCCCAAAGTGACACTTGAGTAAAATATATGAAGCCCAAATGTACCCAAGATAAAGGTGGATCAGACACATGCATCGCAAAACGTATGTGACTTACGAGCTAACACAGAATACTTTACATTTTCGTCCACCCTATAATAAATTGCAGCTAACTTTCCTTCTTACTCCTTCTCACCTTACTCCCGACCATCCGAAATACCGAACACCCAGGATAACAGAATCTTAAAAAACCGGCACTCCTTCGATTACGTCGACACTTGTTCTAGGTGATTCGATCAATGGAACAGCCTGATTATGAAATTAACTTGCAAGTAGCGGCGTACCCCATAGGCGCACGTACTCTTATTGCAGTTCTCAGGGAGATTCAGCGTGACACACGATGTGATATTGCTGACCCTTTGAAATACAGGTACAACTCACTTTTACCAGTTGTATGGATTGGAGCACCATGAAATAAAGTGTCTTGCTCAAGGATACAACGCAACACCGGGCATATGGCGTAGTGGTTAAGAGCGCGGGCTACTAACCCCGAGTTCGATTCCAGGCATTGAGCTTAATAATAATGATTAATTCGTTTTATTGGTCACAAGGGATAATATCAATGGCCAATAAAATGAATTAATTATTATTCAGGTCACTGCCTGGAATCGAACTCGGAATCTTGGGGTTAGTAGCCTGCGCTCTTAATAATAATAATAATAATAATAATAATAACATCGAAAAATACCTTAGGAATGAGAACCTCGGTTCGAAATTTCTCCAAACAAGATGAGGACAAATATCCGTCAATTGTAAATAATGCATCTGAGGCTACCTACTGACAATAAATTTATATATTTACACACAGGTAAAAATGTTTTTGTTTTTTTTTAGATTTAAGTAGAGATGGATGGTGGAGACGTAGTAGTCTCGAACAATGGAATAAATATGGCCCTATACTTCTACGAATGTCAATTTGAAAATCTCCCTCAACACAGTCAGATGCGATTTCAATTATAATACAATGGGAATATTTGTACAACGTCAAATAACGTAGTATCTACATACATACCTTGGAGGAGGTGCCTGTTATTAGCCACTCTGTAATTTCCAGTATCACAGATGAAGAGATTAAAATAAAGTAAACCAACAATGGAGACTTCATTTGGTCAAACGTCACATTGTTAGAATTTGTAGCATATTAATTCACTTTGGCATCGAATCCTAAGCTGCTTCTTCGATAGTTTGCGATATGAAGGTCATTGTCATTTTGTATTCTCCCTAAGGCTGCACATTCCAGTGCCAGAATAAGCAGGTTCACTAGATGAGGTTAACATATTTGCTGTTCAGTCAGATGGTTGTTAATTAGAGGAAATTTCATTCAAATGTCTTGGAATCTCAAAACTATGGTAATTATTCCATTGAAAGAGGTTATGCTGTTGATGAAGCCTGGAGTTAGGAAATGTATCGGGATGTCACATTAATAGAGAATGAGGACTGTGTGTGTGTGTGTATGTGTGTGTGTGTGTGTGTGTGTGTGTGTGTGTGTGTGTGTAAGAGAGGAGGGAAGAGGTAGCGAAGAAGGAATTAAAGAGAATAGAATGGCGTGCAAAGGTACATCTTTCGCACATCAGCCGGTCACTTGACAGCCCACGTATACTGACACAGTGTATACACTCATATACAGACATATACATATACATTCACACACACACACACAGACACACACACACACACATATATATATATACACATATATATGTATATATACGTATACATGCATCTATGTATGCATGTATGTATGACATACACGCATGTGCACGTGTTTACATTTGCAAATACCTCTTTCTATTTAAATATTTCTTAATTAGTCTTGAAATCCTTCAGGCATAAGCAACTTTTAAGTTTTGAACCTCAACGTACGCACACGCTCGCGCACGCACACACGCACGCACACACACACACACACACACACACGCACGCACACACATCATAACAAAAAGAAAACATGTGCGTGTGCGCCTACACACACAGATATATATACACACCCAAGAGGCTGTGCAAACGAGAAACAAACCTACCAAATGCTGAGTGAATCTGATTTAGTGGACGTAGAGGATTCGCCGGACTGTTACTCCGAGTTTCGCCAGAATGTTACTCCGAGTTTCGCCGGACTGTTACTCCGAGTTTCGCCAGACTGTTACTCCGAGTTTCGCCAGACTGTTACTCCGAGTTTCGCCAGACTGTTACTCCGAGTTTCGCCGGACTGTTACTCCGAGTTTCGCCAGACTGTTACTCCGAGTTTCGCCAGACTGTTACTCCGAGTTTCGCCGGATTGTGATTCCGAGTTATTCTTCAATATATGTTCGTCCTGGTGAGAAAGAAAAATTCTTATATTTGACGCTTGAATATAGATATTCAACTCGGCACGCAAAACAGGCTTGCGGATGTGTGTTGTTACTGTTGTTATTGTGTAACCTCAGACCAGCCTTGCTGGAACGGTCGTATAGCATTCAAGCAGATGTACTGTGTGTGCATGAGAATACATGAGTATGCATGCGCATGCACAGGATTTCAGTCATTTGGTTGAAGAAAGAAACAAGAAACAAGTTTCAATGATTTGGTCTTGCTGTTCTTATTAAGCAAGTATAGATTATACTTACTAGCAGTACCGGTGGTAATTTGCACGAGGTTATCGGAAGATTATACAGAATCATAACATACGTTTTTTTCTGTTGAAATCCTATTTTTGTCTGAAGCATTTAATACTTAAGATTCTGAAAAAATCCAGTAGTACAAAAGTCGCAATCAGAGGAGAATACAACTTTGAAATATATATCTTGATTAAATAATGTTCTACGCATTTATATTTGACATGTTTGTGTACACTCATATGAGGAGTTGCTGTCGCTGCAGTAACTGTCACAAACGTAAACACCCCACTGTTCATAAACAAAGTGCATGAAACCACACCGAAATAGGTTACAAAAATACCTGCTCTTCAGTCATCGAGCAGTAAGACAGGTGTTTCTCTGCGTCGTTATTATTCATCAGTAACAAACGCTGAATCTATTGTCCTTATTCTACAAAGAACCACTGTGCTTATATGTTTATAGCAAACAATATATTTGCTGACGTGTGCGAAGTCTTGGCAAGCTGAAATTAATTAATTTCACAGTAAGCAGCGTCGATTAAAATAAAGTTGTGTACATTTATGTGTAGCTCACATTGACAACTGTCTCTTCTGAAAAAATTGTCTCATCGTAGTCCATTTGAGTGTACAAGAAAATGTTAGATAATTATGCTAGATATCGAATACGTTTTTATAAAACAAATTGAATAATTAATAACAATAAATGGAGATTAACATACATACATACATACACGCATAAGTGCGTACAAAAGCACTTTGATTCGTATCAGCTGCGCATAAGATGTGAACATAGTCAAACTGAGGAGAAATCTGCAGTAATCCAGTATGGATTATAATTTTAGATTTCTGCCAATAATTATTGGAGCTGCGAGTAACTGTCTATGTATCAATCTCAGTAAGCTCAGTTTCACCGAATCAGAGAGATCAAAATTTAATCAGAAGATTCCAGCTACAAGCTGTTAAAAGTATTGTCAAAATATGTAAAACATTCACAATATTTAGCATGTGATAAGCTCCACATATGCGTAACCCATCTTGTCTACAGCCATGTGTACGTGTGTACACATATGTATACGCATGCAAGAGTGTTGTTTTATGAAACGATGAAAATAAAATCGATCTCGGCAGAATTTGAACTCAGAACGAAAGGCCGAAAGATCATCTATGCATAAGTATATACCAACATTTATATACACATGCTTAGATGTACGTACACAACAACCTGTTTCATGTTGTTTAAATTCAAATGAAACAGTTTTATTTATAGGCTTGGAATCGAATCTATTCTCCATTGATGAAGAATTTGAGAAAAAAACGACAGCAAGACAACATATATACATGCATGCATGCACGCCAGCACACACACACACATACATACACATATATATACATACATACATACAAACATAGATATCTATCTATCTATATATCTACTTCTATATATATATAAATTGTAAATGTAAAAATAAAAACAAAACACAAAGGATTCTGCGGTACACGTGTTTCAAGCTTTATAATTGTTACATCAGTGTATAATTGACCGTATAAAGCTATCTTCATCCGCAAATGTATTCTCTCCCAAGAATTATATCACATAGAAGTTAAAGGAGGAAGAAAGATAAGATATAAGAGGTGAGGTTCCGTTTGGTATTTTGTATTGCAATATACCTCGTAGAATTCTTAATTTGATATATTTATACATAATTTCCTCGGTACTCCGGAATCCGTCCATACCTTGCCACAATTCAGTGTGTAGTGAACGCTAAGTAAACAATACTATTTAATATTAGTTAGAAGGGTAGTATTAAAGGAGGGAATAAGTTGGTGGTTAAAACAATACAACAAAAATGAAATAATAATATAAAATAAGAAATAAAATAAGGAATATAAAATACTGACATTAAAAATACACAGATATTCATACAAAATAAAAATAAAAATATTTATTTTTATTTTTATTTTTATTTTTGTATGAATATCTGTGTATTTTTCTTCTCAGTATTTTATATTCCTTATTTTATTTCTTATTTTATATTATTATTTCATTTTTGTTGTATTGTTTTAACCACCAACTTATTCCCTCCTTTAACACTACCCTTCTAACTAATATTAAATAGTATTGTTTACTTAGCGTTCACTACACACTGAATTGTGGCAAGGTATGGACGGATTCCGGAGTACCGAGGAAATTATGTATAAATATATCAAATTAAGAATTCTACGAGGTATATTGCAATACAAAATACCAAACGGAACCTCACCTCTTATATCTCATCTTTCTTCCTCCTTTAACTTCTATGTGATATAATTCTTGGGAGAGAATGCATTTGCGGCTGAAGATATCTTTATACGGTCAATTATACACTGATGTAACAACTATAAAGCTTGAAACACGTGTACCGCAGAATCCTTTGTGTTTTGTTTTTATTTTTACATTTACAATTTATTCATTCACCCCGACCACGAGCTGACATACACAGGTGCTTACAATAATCAAGTATTACCTCTAACATTTACTTTACCTATATATATATATATATATATATATATATATATATATATATATATATATATATATATATATATATATATATATATATACTTTATTTAAAAGCAGCAGAAATATAACCAAAGAACTGTTACACACACACGCGCACGCACACACAGACACACACAAACAACACATGCTAAAACCAACGCATATAATACATATTAATGGATAGATTTGTTACATTCGTTAGACGTATACAGCAAGTTATATATTCCAAAAATAACGCACAAATCCACGAACACATGCGCACACGCACACACATAAACACATACAGAAGCTCTCCCCAACTCATGAGTTTATATATACATACATTCCTACACACATATTGCCACATATATCTATATATGTGTATATGTGTGCATGTTGGTATGTATATGTATATGGTGAGTATAGAAGTACCTGTATTTTCATTTCTTCTTCTAATCAGTAAAATCTCTGAAATGTAAAAAAAAAAAATAGATAAATAAAAATAACAAGTGGAATTATTTAAAGATTTCAATATATATATAGATTCTAACATTTTTCGTTTGATCTCCCTGATGTCATATCCAGCAATATTATTTGTTTTTCGCAATAGCTAACGTTCGAATGCAATCCCTTGTCGAAAGAGACCGTTATTAGTTAGAATGACATTTTGAGAATTCTGAAGAGGCACTAAGATAAAGGTTTCCAATGTCTATAGACATGTCAAAAAATCTTTTCGTTCCAATGGGGAAAACTAAATAAAACTTCAATGGAGTGAGTAGCTATATGTGCATTCATGGTAGTATATATTTGGTAAGAAGTGTGGTAGCCGTGCTTAATTCAAATATATATATATATATATATATATATATATATATATATATATATATATATATATATATATATATATATATATATATATATATATGTATATATATTTATTTATATATATATATATATATATATATATATATATATATATATATATATATATGTATATATATATATATATGTATATATGTATGTATATATATGTATATATATATGTATATATGTATGTATATATATTTATATATATATATGTATATATATATATATCTTCATATATGTATACATATATATATATGTATAAGTATGTATATGTTTATATATGAATATGTATATATATGTATGTAAGCATGTATGTATGTGCATCTACGTATGTATGCTGCTATGCATGTATATAAATGTATTGTATATATATATATATATATATATATATATGTGTGTGTGTGTGTGTGTGTGTATGTGTGTGTGTGTGTGTGTGTGTGTATATGTATACACACACACACACACATATATATGAAGACAGTGCATATGTGCAAGTACCAGCGTGGTAGATAGAAAGAGAGAGAGAGAGAAATAGATAAGGAAAGAACGCAAATGAGAAAGAAAATAGAATAATTCATAAAAGAAGAAGTAAAAGAAATATGAAGAATTTTTGATTACCCGATTGGTGCATTTTTGGTGTATGTAGAGAACCGGAGTTGTCAAAGACACTGATAAAAAATATTGATAAATATATTTTAAAACAAAGAAAACAACGTTATTAACAACAACAATAATAGCAATAATAATAATTATGATGATGATGATGACGATGATGATAACGACGATGATGATGATGATGATGATGATGATAACAATGACGATGATGACGACACCCAAACGTCGTAGTATTCTTGTAATGAAACATGACAAAAACAACTGTGCTTTTCGTTTCTTTTTCCGTCATGATACTTAATATCATAAATTTTATCGAAATCCCATATTTTTTGTCTTTCTTTCTCGCTTTATATGTAAACATAGACAGAATTCTTTGTAATTTATTCAAACTTTACGATTTTGTCTTTGCAGTAAATGGAATTTTCATCCCAGAAGGAAACGACTTTTATTGGGAATTTATTTTACCTTTGTTTCATTATATTTTAGTTGCATAAAAAATGAAATTCTGTTAAATAATTTCAACTACACACGTACACACACACACACACGCAGATATATATATATATATATATATGTGTGTGTGTGTGTGTGTATATGTTTACTCTGTACGTTCACTCTGTTGCTGTCTGTTCGTTCGAGGCCCTAACTCTCCATAAATTTTATATTATTAAAATTTCTGGATGCTGCTGTCTTATGAAGTTTTCCTATCTTGTCGTTGACAGCTCGAAATAAGGAATAATAAACAGTGGACAATTGACCAGGAGTTAGGCTTCTTTTGGTATTTTGTCCCGTACTTTTCTCTCATTGTTGATGTCCTGTTCTTATTGTGCACTTTTTAGTATTTTGTCCTGTACATATCCCTCGTATGTCTACGTGTTTTTCGCTCGTCGGCAATGTCCTACACTCAATGTATATATATATATATATATATATATATATATATATATATATATATATATATATATATATATATATATATATATGTACATTTATTGATGTTCATAATGGTTTATATATATGTACAAAATATGGGCGTTTAGTTCACGGGTGATCTAAACGACTAGGTACGATAAGTAAGTGCTGTAACGGATTACTGGGGCTCCAAAGTTATGCCAGAGACGGTAGTTATGGAGCCATTGAAGATTTCCGATATTGCAGATATGTAATTATTAAAGAAAACAACAAACGTTACTGTAAAGCAAACAGCTCAAGTCATTTACATTATTATCATTGGAAAAAAGATTCAAAGTCTTACTGTTGTTTCTGGGATATCTCTGAGTATGGGATTTTCCGTCATCGGAGACAAATAGGGAAAAATGAGAATGGTGTAGATTAATAAAATGACGACATAGAGGACAGAAGTAAAGGAATAAGGAGATGAAGAAAGAAAAGAAAAATAGTTGCATAAAAGTTCACAGTTCAACTTGCCGATCTTGTAGAAATGAGATCATAAGTCTTTAGGTTCAATTCTGCGTAAATCCATGTAGGTTAGTCTTGATAACGTAAACCTTTAACTTACAGGGATTTACGTAGAATTGCGCCTCAGAACTTATCGACTTATTTCTACAAGATCGGAAATTTGAACTGTGAATTTTTATGCTTCTTTTTTTCTTCTCTTTCTTCATCTCCTTATTCCTATACTCCTGTCCTCTATGTCGTCATCTCATTTAATCTATACCTTTCTCATATTCTCCACTTGTCTCCGATGACGGAACATCTCATACTCTGAGATATCCCAGAAACAGCTTTGAATCTTTTTTCCAATAATAATGTATATGACTTGAGATGCTTGCCTTGCCTTAACGTTTGTTGTCCTCTTTAACAATTATAAACACACATAAGCACACACAAACACATAGACATATACACTCACATACACACATATATATGTGCGTGCGGGCGTGTGGGCGTGCAGGCGTGTGTGTGTGTGTGCGCGCCTTTGTGCGTGTATTTGTCTCCCTCCACCGATTTTCGATCGGTGTTGGTTTGTTTATGTTCCCCTGACTTAGAAGTTTGGTAAAAGCGACCAACAGAATAAGGCCTTAAAGTAACACCTAATGGTGCCGAATAGTTCGACTATTGTCCCTCGGCATGGCCGCAGTCTAATATCTGAAACAAGTAACAGATAAATTATTGAAAGATATATACTCCAAGCGATACATTTATAAAATGTAAATATATACTAATTTTTAATTATTTATTATGCGCCCTTTTAAAGCCTAGACAGGCTCATGGGTCCGGTTTCCCGGTTTCTATGGTGTATGAGTACCCCCCCCCCCCAGCTGGACGGGACACCAGTCCATCGCAGCATTACTCAAGAAACAGGAAGAAAGAATGAGAGAAAGTTGAGGCGAAGGAGCACAACAGGGGTCGCCACCACACCCTGCCGGAGCCTCGTGAGCTTTAGGTCCAACCGCATCAAACCGGTTAAACAGGGGTTTGATGCGGTTTGACCGGTGTGAACCGGTTTGGACTTGTTTGAACTGGTCTGATTTGGTTTGGACCGGCTTGGACTAGTTTGAACCGGTTTTATTGGCCTTATCTGGTTTGAACAGGTTTGGATCAGTCTGATCCGTTTTCGACCCAACGAGAGCAGTCTGAAGCGGTTCGGGCCGGTCAGGGCAAAGTTTAGAGTGAAGGTTATGGATAAGGTTTGATGTTTGAAGAACCCGTTCAGACCAAGTCAGACCGGTTCAAATCGATTCAGACCGGGCCAAAGATTTTCTTCATACACTTTCATCAGCCATCTTCAAATATTTTCATCAAATATCATCAAGCAACTTTATCAAACTTCTCATGTTCAGACATTTTCATCAAACAACTTCGTCAAACAATTTCATCAAACATTTTCATCAAACATCTTCATCAAACATCATCATATCTCCATGAAATACCTTCAAACATCAACCCTAATCATAACCCTAATCGGTCGCAACCGGTTCAAAGCGTCAAAACATCAAGGATATGCAACCAGCAGTGGAAACATATAAACATTAGGTAGATCCGGCTTCCATCTTCAAGGAAGGGAAATATATATCTAACAGTTGAAATCATAATTCATATTATGCAACCATTAGTAACCTTGTTAATTCACTAATTAGAGAATATTTATCGTCTAATTCAATCTTGAGCATTCATTCTCACTGTCCAATATTAACGTATGCACCCATACGCATATACACACAAACACAGACACGCTATGCATATATATGTGTGCGTGTATGTGTGTGTGTGCGTGTGTGTGTACATAAATACACACATGCATACTTTGTATCGAGAAACTAAAAAGGAATAGTTTCGCTTAATTGTTGAAAACATGACTGGAGAACCGCGATTTGAAAGTGTTTTGTCGGGCAGCCAGATCCCCAAACATTTTAAAATCGGCTTTTTAGTAAGTCATAGTCTGTTAATAGAAACCGTGTTTATCTTTTATTTATTTATTTAATTCTTTTTTCTTTTGTGCCTTTCATTGTCACTGAAGTATTCTTGCAATTCTTGAACTTTACATAAGAAACGGGGAAGCGAGCGGAAATAAACCCGTAAACACACTTACATAGCATATATTCACATAAACAGACACGTACTTCGATATGCTTAGCTATACTTAAACATACATATTCACATACGTATTTACACAAACATACACACACACACATATGCTCATATACAAACCACACAAATACATATATACGAGTGTGCGTGTGTGTTTATGCATGTACATATGCATGTATGTATGTGTGCGTATGTATGTGTGTGTGTAGATATATACAGCTTCAATAACACAAACATACAAAGAATTATACACATACACATACACCTAAACAAATACACGCGTGTAGTTACACATACGCCAAATAATCTAATTACATAAGTACAAGCATACACACACACACACACGTATATAAGTAGATACATACATATACACACCTATATATACATGTACATATATATATATATATGCATATATATATATATATATATATATATATATATATATATATATATATATATATATATATGTATGTATATATATATATATATATATATATATATATATGTGTATATATATATATATATATATATATATATATATATATACATGTATGTATGTATTTGTATATGTATATCTACGCGAGCATTCAGCTGGTAAATATTTGGAGAAAATAAGGAAAAACAAAACATACAGCGAAGATGGTGAGAATGCGTTGTAGTAAGACAAGGGAAGGGCCCAGACAAGAAATAGAATCAAAATAGAGGGAATTTGAAAGCTCCCAAGTTACAATGTGCATGCGTATATCTATATCGATATACATACATACATACATACATATAGGTAGAAAATATATGTACGTATCTGTGAAGGCACACATGAGTGATGTGTCTGTGTGTGTCTGTGTGTGTACGTAGTTGATTAAATAAGTTCATGTTAATGAAATTAGTACGTTCAGGTATTAGTTCTTCTTCATACAGAGATTGATTAACAGAGAATACAATAAGACTAAATAGAGAAGAGAGTTAGTGGAATAGGTACGATGTTAATGATGTTGATAGTGATATTGGTGAATATGATGAGGATGATGATGATGATGTCGATTCTGGTGGTGGTGATGGTGATGATGATGATGATTATAGAGAAAGTGTTAGTGGTTGAGATTCCCAATGACACAGAAATTAATCTAGAAATACATCAAAATACACGTGCATATGTGTATGCGCGTATGTGTGGGTGTGTGGGTGTGTGGGTGTGTGTCTCTGAATGAGTTATTGTGAGTGTTCCTGCGCATTTACATATATATATATATGTGGGGGGAGGTCTAACTATCTATCTATCTATCAATCTATCTATCTTTCTATCTATCTATCTATATATATATATATATATATATATATATATATATATGTGTGTGTGTGTGTGTGTGTGTGTGTGTGTGTGTGTGTGGATGTGTGTTTATGTGTGTAAACATATATACATATATGTGTGGGTGCGTGTGTGTGTGCATATATATATATATATATATATATATATATATATATGCACGCATGTAATATATATATGTGTATATGTGTGTATATATATGTATATACACATGTGCACGTACTCAAACATACGTATATGATTCATACATAAAAGATGGCTAAAAAGAAAAGATACATACACATACACACACATATGTGTGTATGTGTATGTATGTATGTGTTTGTGCATGTATGTATGTAAAACTAAGCAAATAAGCAAAACATTTAGAAAGCAGAAGAAAATCATTAAGATTCAAAGAGAGAGATAGAAAGAGAGAGAGAGAGAGGGGGAGAGAGATAGGAGGAGAGAGAGAGAGAGAGAGAGAGAGAAGGAGAGAGAAAGTGGTGGTGGTGGCAGTGAATAAATAGCCGATAAAGCAAGACGGTTTTTCTGTGAAACAAAAGAATTACCAGAGAATCTTAAAACGTTACAGAACAAATAACTTGAAATAAAGTAACAGGTGAAAAGAAAAAGCAACAACATAAACAGTGAAGAGTGGATACTAAGAAGAAAAGGTGTATATTTATATATATTTGTCTAGGTTTTTGATATTGTATGTCTATGTATTTAACTTTGTAAGTATGGTTATATGTATGTGTATGCGTGTCTGTGTGTGTGTATGTATATACATACATACATATATATATTATATACATATATACATATATGACATATACACGCACATATACATACATACACACACACACACACACACACACACACACATATATATATATATATATATATATATATATACATATATATATATATATATACCTACATATACATACATATATATGTGTGAGTGTCTGTGTATATATATTTGTGTATATAAACACACACACACGTTTTTGTGAATGTGTATATGTATGGGTGTGTGTAAAAGTTTGTGCATATATATATATATATATATATATATATATATATATATATATATATATATATATATATATATATATATATAAAGAATGTATATATAAAGAATGTATATCATTGTTTGTACTTCAATTAGACATTTCTCTTTTAGTTGTCTTACCTCTGCGCCCACCAACAGAGAACTGTTCACGCTAAACTGTCTTCCTTTCTTACCATACTTCTATCGAACGGTGTACGCAAAGAATATTCGATGATGAACTATCTGAAGTGAACACGAGGGAGCTAAAATAATTAATGGCTTTCAGGACTAGGGTGCCGTTGGTTGGAGTTCTGCTGCAGATTAGAATGGTTTGGGGTGTTGATTTTATAGTCATATGTATATACATAATATATATAGGGTTAGGGTTAGGGTTTTATTTGATAAATTCTTATAAAGATTTTATCCTATATTATATTATATATATATATATATATATATATATATATATATATATATATATATATATATATATATATATATATATATATATACATGTTTGTGTGTATTCATATATATATAAATATATGTATGTATATATATACATACACATACATACATGTATATATGTGTGTAGATAGATAGATAGATAGATAGACAGAGAGACAGATAGATAGATAGATAGATAGATAGATAGATAGATAGCTAGAGAGAGAGACCGAGAGATGCACGTTTGTACGTATGTATGTATATATGTGTGTATGGAGGCTGTGTGTGTATTTATCTATCTCTCTCTTTATTTATCTATATACTAACGTATATACAGAATTATATACATACATATGCATTCGTATGATAATGTTATGGGCGGGAGGAAAATCTTCCTTCTTGCGCGTGTATGTGTGTATGTATATATATATATATATATATATATATATATATATATATATATATACATATATATATATATATATATATATATATATATATATATATATATATATATATATATATATATATATATATATATATATATATATATACATATATATATATATATATATATATATATATATACATACATATATATACATATATATATATATATATATATATATATATATATATATATATATATATATATATATATGTATACATATACATATATATATATATATATATATATATATATATATACATACATATATATATACATATATATATAGGTATATATATATATATATATATATATATATATATATATATACATATATATATATATATATATATATATATATATAAACATATATATAAACATATATAAATATATAAACACACACACACACACACACATATATATATATATATATATATGCGTGTATCCGCATGTGTGTAAGAGAATGAATGTACGTCTGTGTGTACGTGCATGTGTTTACGTGAGAATGTTTGTTTATTTCTTTGTGAATATATCGGTGAGAAAATAATGCTGATGTTGATGGAGTCAGAATAAAGTAATTTAAGGAAATAGTAAAGAAAAGTAAAGAATTGTAAAATCAGGAAAGAAATATATTGCTAAAACAAGAAGGATGCCAATAACTATATAAATGAAAAACTGATGAGACATACAAAAAGGTAAAGAAATACATTGGCAAGTAAACACATAATTAGTTAGTTAGTTAGTCACATGGATAGATAAATATATATATATATATATATATGTATATATATATATATATATATATATATATATATAGAGAGAGAGAGAGAGAGAGAGATAGATAGAGAGAGTTAGAGGGGAGAGAGTTAGAGAGGGGAAGAGAGTTAGATAGAGACAGACAGACAGACAGGTAGACAGATAGATAGATAGATATGTATGAAGCTAGATAAGTAGGTAGGTAGGTAGGTAGGTAGGTAGGTAGGTGAGTAGGTAGGTAGGTAGGTAGGTAGGTAGGTAGGTAGGTAGGTAGGTAGGTAGGTAGGTAGGTAGGAAGTTGGAGAGTTAGAGGTATAGATAGACAGACAGAAAGAGATAGAGAGAGAGAGAGAGAGAGAGAGAGAGAGAGATAATAAGCTAATTTAATTTTCAAAGTAAGTGTTAAACAGGTAAGGTATCTTGATATGAGTGTTTTCTGGTGTGAAAATGCATCTGTCTGTATATGTCTATATGTGTACGCTGATGGTGTTAAATTGTGAGTGAAAGTGAGGTTGCTCTCAGGTTTTTTAAAAAACTGGTGAACTTCTTCAAATGTAGCTCAGAATAAGGTCTAAATTCTGCTGATGTATAGCGTGCTTTTGATCCTTTCCAGGGTCGACAGAATAAGTTCCAGTTGAGCACTGGAGTAGGTAGATGTAATCGACTTGTTACTCCTTCACCCCGAAATTGCTGGCCTCGTACCAAAATCTGAAACCAATAATATCAATAGTTTCATTTACCTTGAAGAGGGGTCCGAGATCTTTCTTCTTTTGTGTTATCCCTTTTCGCGGGGGTTCATTTTTAAAAAGACAAATATTGTACGTGGATGAATGATAGGATGTGTGTGGATACGAGTGCGTGTGTGTGTGTGGGGTCAAATTTGGGCACAGTGCCTGTAATTTCGGGAGAGTGGGTTAGTTCATTGCATCGACTCCATTGGTATGTATTTTGTTGACCCTGAGAAGATGAAAGTCCATTTCGGTAGAATTTGAACTCAGAATATAAAACTTGAAGAAATGCCACTATGTATTTATGCGGCATGTCAACGAATCTACCAGTTCACCGCCTTAATTACAGACAGATAATATTGGTTTCAAATTTTGGTACAAGACCAGCAAATTGGGGTGGGAATAAGTCGATTACATCGACCCCAGTACTCAATTTATCGATCCCGAACGGATGAAAGGTAAATTCGACTTTGGTGGAATCTGAACTCAGAACGTAAAGACGGACGAAATACCGCCAAGCATTTTGATCGGCATACTAACGACTCTGCCAGCTCGCCGCCTTGTTTACATAT